>NW_028139004.1:0-281934 GCF_964270905.1 Leucopleurus acutus
GCCATCTGAAAAAAGTGTAAAATCCAGAAAGGAAGGACAGGCCATGGAGAACTGGGAGCCTTGTTATGCTGATGGGCGGGATGTAAATTGCCAGCAGCCACTCTGGAGAAGTGTATGGTGTTTCCTGAAACATCCAAAAAACAAAGCAACAGAGCCTAGGGCATTTCCACTTATGGTCCTATAGCTTAGGGAAATTAAAATAAAAAAGACACAGCCACCCCAAAGTTTGGGCTGGCTCTGTTTACAAGAACCTCGTTTACGGTACAAGTTCAATATCACAGAAAGCGAAAAATGGATAAAGAAGTTGTGGTAATTACGTACAAAGCAATATCACTCAGCAATGAAATCTATGTCATCAGGCCCGTAGCAGCATAATGAGTGGATTCAGGTACGATGATTCTAAGTGAAATAAGTCACACAGAAAAAGAAACATCATAAGATATCACTGCTACACGGAATGTAAACGTGGCTACACAGGAACTGAATTACAAAACAGAACAGGGTGTCAAATGTAGAAAACCAACTTATGCTTGCTTAAGGGGAAAGGTGAGTTGGGGTGCGGCATAAAACCAGAGATTGAAATTAGCACAGATACCGTTCCATAAGCCAAATATATAATAGACAAGAGCTACTCCTTGCTCAACGAAGTGGACTCAACACCCCATATTAAACGCCTAAGAATATATCTGACTAGTAAGAATCTTAAAACCTATGGATTTATATGTCTCCGAAAGAGAATCATGCGTGTGTACAGCGGCATAAACGCAGCAGTGATAGGAATGGTGAGGTTCGGTGAGCAAATGCAGACCCTTTGAAGTCATATTGCATGGTACCCATTCCATGGGTCTCAACTCTCCATGTTTAAGGGATTCTTCCTTCAGCTAAAACATGCATGTGGAACCCAGAGTACGATCCACCGTGTGATCAGAAAACGTGTTCAAATGTGTCTCAGTTTTCGTACCCTGGTACTCGGGTGCAACATTCCAGACGCTTTACTAACACTCTCCCCACTTGGAGAGTCAGTGCCTTCAACCTCCTGTTTGGCCCAGTTTGCAATTTCTGTGGAAAATGAACAGGAATAGGGAGAACCAATGAGAGACTAGGTGGAGGTGTCTGGACGGGCAAATTTAACTCTCATTTCCCACCAGGAAGAGGAATTAACCAAAGGTTCAGCATGCCGTGCCAGAAACAAACTAGGGCCTGAAGCAATCCTGCGGTGTTGCGGCCAGCTCACAAGAAAGCGAGTTGAAGAAAGGAGCTCAGGGCCACTGTAATTCACAAACCTGCAGTTATAAATGACAGCTATCGTCCAAAAATATATTGAAGGAAAGCTGCCAAGAGGACTTGAAAGCGGTGCAGAATTGCAGGAAACCGATTTCAGGAGGTAGACGGGAATTGCATGTAAAGCATAGGAAAAGAGGCAGAACGTCCACAATGATGCACTTGGCCAAAAAGGGCGTATGCGTTTTTTCCTGAATAAATTCAGGAAAAAACGCATACGCCCTTTTTGGCCAACCAAGCAAGCTTGCAAAGGAAATCTGCACTACAATGAAGTCTCACTGCCCCCCGGTCAAAAGGGCCATCTGAAAAAAGTGTAAAATCCTGAAAGGCAGGACAGGCCAAGGAGAACTAGGAACCTTGTTATGCTGATGGGCGGGATGTAAATTGCCAGCAGCCACTGTGGAGAAGTGTATGGTGTTTCCTGAAACATCCAAAAAACAAAGCAACAGAGCCTAGGGCACTTCCACTTATGGTCCTATAGCTTAGGAAAATTAAAATCAAAAAGACACAGCCACCCAAAGTTTGGGACGGCTGTGTTTACAAGAACCTCGTTTACCGTACAACTTCAATATCACAGAAAGCGAAAAATGGATAAAGAAGTTGTGGTACTTACGTAAAATGCAATATCACTCAGCAATGATATCTATGTCATCAGGCCCGTAGCAACATAATGAGTGGATTCAGGTACGATGATTCTAAGTGAAATAAGTCTCACAGAAAAAGAAACATCATAAGATATCACTACTACACGGAATGTAAACTTGACTACACAGGAACTGAATTACAAAACAGAACAGGGTGTCAAATGTAGAAAACCAACTTATGCTTGCTTAAGGGGAAAGGTGAGTTGGGGTGCTCCATAAAACCAGAGATTGAAATTAGCACAGATACCGTTCCAGAAGCCAAATATGTAATAGACAAGAGCTACTCCTTGCTCAACGAAGTGGACTCAACACCCCATATTAAACGCCTAACAATATACCTGACTAGTAAGAATCTTAAAACCTATGGATTTATATGTCTCCGGAAGAGAATGAAGCGTGTGTACAGTGGCATAAACGCAGCAGTGATAGGATTGGTGAGGTTCGGTGAGCAAATGCAGACCCTTTGAAGTCATATTGCATGGTACCCATTCCATGGGTCTCAACTCTCCAGGTTTAAGGGATTCTTCCTTCAGCTAAAACATGCATGTGGAACCCAGAGTATGATCCACCGTGTCATCGGGAAACGTGTTCAAATGTGTCTCAGTTTTCGTCCCCTGGTACTCGGGTGCAACATTCCAGACGCTTTACTAACACTCTCCCCACTTGGAGAGTCAGTGCCTTCAACCTCCTGTTTGGCTCAGTTTGCAATTTCTGTGGAAAATGAACAGGAATAGGGAGAACCAATGAGAGACAAGGTGGAGGTGTCTGGACGGGCAAATTTAACTCTCATTTCCCAACAGGAAGAGGAATTAACCAAAGGCTCAGTGTGCCGTGCCGGAAACAAAGTAGGGACTGAAGCAATCCTGCGGTGTTGCGGCCAGCTCACAAGAAAGCGAGTTGAAGAAAGGAGCTCAGGGGCACTGTAATTCACAAACCTGCAGAGTTAAAAATGACAGCTATCTTCCAAAAATATATTGAAGTAAGGCTGCCAAGAGGAGTTGAAAGCGGGGCAGAATTGCAGGAAACCGATTTCAGGAGGTAGACTGGAATTGCATGTAAAGCATAGGAAAAGAGGCAGAACGTCCACAATGATGCACTTGGCCAAAAAGGGCGTATGCGTTTTTTCCTGAATATATTCAGGAAAAAACGCATACGCCCTTTTTGGCCAACCAAGCAAGGTTGCAAAGGAAATCTGCACTACAATGAAGTCTCACTGCTCCCCGGTCAAAAGGGCCATCTGAAAAAAGTGTAAAATCCAGAAAGGCAGGACAGGCCATGGAGAACTGGGAGCCTTGTTATGCTGAAGGGCGGGATGTAAATTGCCAGCAGCCACTCTGGGGAAGTGTATGGTGTTTCCTGAAACATCCAAAAAACAAAGCAACAGAGCCTAGGGAACTTCCACTTATGGTCCTATAGCTTAGGGAAATTAAAATCAAAAAGACACAGCCACCCCAAAGTTTGGGACGGCACTGTTTACAAGAACCTCGTTTACGGTACAAGTTCAATATCACAGAAAGCGAAAAATGGATAAAGAAGTTGTGGTACTTACGTACAATGCAATATCACTCAGCAATGAAATCTATGTCATCAGGCCCGTAGCAGCGTAATGAGGGGATTCAGGTACGATGATTCTAAGTGAAATAAGTCACACAGAAAAAGAATCATCATAAGATATCACTACTACACGGAATGTAAACTTGGCTACACAAGAACTGAATTACAAAACAGAACAGGGTGTCAAATGTAGAAAACCAACTTATGCTTGCTTAAGGGGAAAGGTGAGTTGGGGTGCTGCATAAAACCAGAGATTGAAATTAGCACAGATACCGTTCCAGAAGCCAAATATGTAATAGACAAGAGCTACTCCTTGCTCAACGAAGTGGACTCAACACCCATATTAAACGCCTAACAATATACCTGACTAGTAAGAATCTTAAAACCTATGGATTTATATGTCTCCGGAAGAGAATGAAGCGTGTGTACAGTGGCATAAACGCAGCAATGATAGGATTGTTGAGGTTCGGTGAGCAAATGCAGACCCTTTGAAGTCATATTGCATGGTACCCATTCCATGGGTCTCAACTATCCAGGTTTAAGGGATTCTTCCTTCAGCTAAAACATGCATGTGGAACCCAGAGTATGATCCACCGTGTGATCGGGAAACGTGTTCAAATGTGTCTCAGTTTTCATCCCCTGGTACTAGGGTGCAACATTCCAGACGCTTTACTAACACTCTCCCCACTTGGAGAGTCAGTGCCTTCAACCTCCTGTTTGGCCCAGTTTGCAATTTCTATGGAAAATGAACAGGAATAGGGAGAAGCAATGAGAGACTAGGTGGAGGTGTCTGGACGGGCCAATTTAACTCTCATTTCCCACCAGGAAGAGGAATTAACCAAAGGCTCAGCATGCCATGCCAGAACCACACTAGGGTCCGAAGCAATCCTGCGGTGTTGCGGCCAGCTCACAAGAAAGCGAGTTGAAGAAAGGAGCTCAGGGCCACTGTAATTCACAAACCTGCAGAGTTATAAATGACAGCTATCTTCCAAAAATATATTGAAGTAAGGCTGCCAAGAGGAGTTGAAAGTGGGGCAGAATTGCAGGAAACCGATTTCAGGAGGTAGACTGGAATTGCATGTTAAGCATAGGAAAAGAGGCAGAACGTCCACAATGATGCACTTGGCCAAAAAGGGCGTATGCGTTTTTTCCTGAATATATTCAGGAAAAAACGCATACGCGCTTTTTGGCCAACGAAGCAAGCTTGCAAAGGAAATCTGCACTACAATGAAGTCTCACTGCCCCCCGGTCAAAAGGGCCATCTGAAAAAACTGTAAAATCCAGAAAGGAAGGACAGGCCATGGAGAACTGGGAGCCTTGTTATGCTGATGGGCGGGATGTAAATTGCCAGCAGCCACTCTGGAGAAGTGTATGGTGTTTCCTGAAACATCCAAAAAACAAAGCAACAGAGCCTAGGGCATTTCCACTTATGGTCCTATAGCTTAGGGAAATTAAAATAAAAAAGACACAGCCACCCCAAAGTTTGGGCTGGCTCTGTTTACAAGAACCTCGTTTACGGTACAAGTTCAATATCACAGAAAGCGAAAAATGGATAAAGAAGTTGTGGTAATTACGTACAAAGCAATATCACTCAGCAAAGAAATCTATGTCATCAGGCCCGTAGCAGCATAATGAGTGGATTCAGGTACGATGATTCTAAGTGAAATAAGTCACACAGAAAAAGAAACATCATAAGATATCACTGCTACACGGAATGTAAACGTGGCTACACAGGAACTGAATTACAAAACAGAACAGGGTCTCAAATGTAGAAATCCAACTTATGCTTGCTTAAGGGGAAAGGTGAGTTGGGGTGCGGCATAAAACCAGAGATTGAAATTAGCACAGATACCGTTCCATAAGCCAAATATGTAATAGACAAGAGCTACTCCTTGCTCAACGAAGTGGACTCAACACCCCATATTAAACGCCTAAGAATATATCTGACTAGTAAGAATCTTAAAACCTATGGATTTATATGTCTCCAAAAGAGAATCATGCGTGTGTACAGCGGCATAAATGCAGCAGTGATAGGATTGGTGAGGTTCGGTGAGCAAATGCAGACCCTTTGAAGTCATATTGCATGGTACCCATTCCATGGGTCTCAACTCTCCATGTTTAAGGGATTCTTCCTTCAGCTAAAACATGCATGTGGAACCCAGAGTACGATCCACCGTGTGATCAGAAAACGTGTTCAAATGTGTCACAGTTTTCGTACCCTGGTACTCGGGTGCAACATTCCAGACGCTTTACTAACACTCTCCCCACTTGGAGAGTCAGTGCCTTTAACCTCCTGTTTGGCCCAGTTTGCAATTTCTGTGGAAAATGAACAGGAATAGGGAGAACCAATGAGTGACTAGGTGGAGGTGTCTGGACGGGCAAATTTAACTCTCATTTCCCACCAGGAAGAGGAATTAACCAAAGGTTCAGCATGCCGTGCCAGAAACAAACTAGGGCCTGAAGCAATCCTGCGGTGTTGCGGCCAGCTCACAAGAAAGCGAGTTGAAGAAAGGAGCTCAGGGCCACTGTAATTCACAAACCTGCAGTTATAAATGACAGCTATCGTCCAAAAATATATTGAAGGAAGGCTGCCAAGAGGACTTGAAAGCGGGGCAGAATTGCAGGAAACCGATTTCAGGAGGTAGACTGGAATTGCATGTAAAGCATAGGAAAAGAGGCAGAACGTCCACAATGATGCACTTGGCCAAAAAGGACGTATGCGTTTTTTCCTGAATATATTCAGGAAAAAACGCATACGCCCTTTTTGGCCAACCAAGCAAGGTTGCAAAGGAAATCTGCACTACAATGAAGTCTCACTGCCCCCCGGTCAAAAGGGCCATCTGAAAAAAGTGTAAAATCCAGAAAGGCAGGACAGGCCATGGAGAACTGGGAGCCTTGTTATGCTGAAGGGCGGGATGTAAATTGCCAGCAGCCACTCTGGAGAAGTGTATGGTGTTTCCTGAAACATTCAAAAAACAAAGCAACAGAGCCTAGGGCACTTCCACTTATGGTCCTATAGCTTAGGGAAATTAAAATCAAAAAGACACAGCCACCCCAAAGTTTGGGACGGCACTGTTTACAAGAACCTCGTTTACGGTACAAGTTCAATATCACAGAAAGCGAAAAATGGATAAAGAAGTTGTGGTACTTATGTACAATGCAATATCACTCAGCAATGAAATCTATGTCATCAGGCCCGTAGCAGCGTAATGAGGGGATTCAGGTACGATGATTCTAAGTGAAATAAGTCACACAGAAAAAGAATCATCATAAGATATCACTACTACACGGAATGTAAACTTGGCTACACAAGAACTGAATTACAAAACAAAACAGGGTGTCAAATGTAGAAAACCAACTTATGCTTGCTTAAGGGGAAAGGTGAGTTGGGGTGCTGCATAAAACCAGAGATTGAAATTAGCACAGATACCGTTCCATAAGCCAAATATGTAATAGACAAGAGCTACTCCTTGCTCAACGAAGTGGACTCAACACCCCATATTAAACGCCTAACAATATACCTGACTAGTAAGAATCTTAAAACCTATGGATTTATATGTCTCCGGAAGAGAATGAAGCGTGTGTACAGTGGCATAAACGCAGCAATGATAGGATTGGTGAGGTTCGGTGAGCAAATGCAGACCCTTTGAAGTCATATTGCATGGTACCCATTCCATGGGTCTCAACTCTCCAGGTTTAAGGGATTCTTCCTTCAGCTAAAACATGCATGTGGAACCCAGAGTATGATCCACCGTGTCATCGGGAAACGTGTTCAAATGTGTCTCAGTTTTCGTCCCCTGGTACTCGGGTGCAACATTCCAGACACTTTACTAACACTCTCCCCACTTGGAGAGTCAGTGCCTTCAACCTCCTGTTTGGCCCAGTTTGCAATTTCTATGGAAAATGAACAGGAATAGGGAGAACCAATGAGAGACTAGGTGGAGGTGTCTGGACGGGCAAATTGAACTCTCATTTCCCACCAGAAAGAGGAATTAATCAAAGGCTCAGCGTGCCGTGCCGGAAACAAAGTAGGGACTGAAGCAATCCTGCGGTGTTGCAGCCAGCTCACAAGAAAGCGAGTTGAAGAAAGGAGCTCAGGGGCACTGTAATTCACAAACCTGCAGAGTTATAAATGACAGCTATCTTCCAAAAATATATTGAAGTAAGGCAGCCAAGAAGAGTTGAAAGCAGGGCAGAATTGCAGGAAACCGATTTCAGGAGGTAGACTGGAATTGCATGTAAAGCATAGGAAAAGAGGCAGAACGTCCACAATGATGCACTTGGCCAAAAAGGGCGTATGCGTTTTTTCCTGAATATATTCAGGAAAAAACGCATACGCCCTTTTTGGCCAACCAAGCAAGCTTGCAAAGGAAATCTGCACTACAATGAAGTCTCACTGCTCCCAGGTCATAAGGGCCATCTGAAAAAAGTGTAAAATCCAGAAAGGCAGGACAGGCCATGGAGAACTGGGAGCCTTGTTATGCTGATGGGCGGGATGTAAATTGCAAGCAGCCACTCTGGAGAAGTGTATGGTGTTTCCTGAAACATCCAAAAAACAAAGCAACAGATCCTAGGGCACTTCCACTTATGGTCCTATAGCTTAGGGAAATTAAAATAAAAAAGACACAGCCACCCCAATGTTTGGGACGGCACTGTTTACAAGAACCTCGTTTACGGTACAAGTTCAATATCACAGAAAGCGAAAAATGGATAAAGAAATTGTGGTACTTACGTACAATGCAATATCACTCAGCAATGAAATCTATGTCATCAGGCCCGTAGCAGCGTAATGAGGGGATTCAGGTACGATGATTCTAAGTGAAATAAGTCACACAGAAAAAGAATCATCATAAGATATCACTACTACACGGAATGTAAACTTGGCTACACAAGAACTGAATTACAAAACAGAACAGGGTCTCAAATGTAGAAAACCAACTTATGCTTGCTTAAGGGGAAAGGTGAGTTGGGGTGCTGCATAAAACCAGAGATTGAAATTAGCACAGATACCGTTCCAGAAGCCAAATATGTAATAGACAAGAGCTACTCCTTGCTCAACGAAGTGGACTCAACACCCCATATTAAACGCCTAACAATATACCTGACTAGTAAGAATCTTAAAACCTATGGATTTATATGTCTCCGGAAGAGAATGAAGCGTGTGTACAGTGGCATAAACGCAGCAGTGATAGGATTGGTGAGGTTCGGTGAGCAAATGCAGACCTTTTGAAGTCATATTGCATGGTACCCATTCCATGGGTCTCAACTCTCCAGGTTTAAGGGAATCTTCATTCAGCTAAAACATGCATGTGGAACCCAGAGTATGATCCACCGTGTGATCGGGAAACGTGTTCAAATGTGTCTCAGTTTTCGTCCCCTGGTACTCGGGTGCAACATTCCAGATGCTTTACTAACACTCTCCCCAATTGGAGAGTCAGTGCCTTCAACCTCCTGTTTGGCCCAGTTTGCAATTTCTGTGGAAAATGAACAGGAATAGGGAGAACCAATGAGAGACTAGGTGGAGGTGTCTGGACGGGCAAATTGAACTCTCATTTCCCACCAGAAAGAGGAATTAACCAAAGGCTCAGCGTGCCGTGCAGGAAACAAAGTAGGGACTGAAGCAATCCTGCGGTGTTGCGGCCAGCTCACAAGAAAGCGAGTTGAAGAAAGGAGCTCAGGGGCACTGTAATTCACAAACCTGCAGAGTTATAAATGACAGCTATCTTCTAAAAATATATTGAAGTAAGGCAGCCAAGAGGAGTTGAAAGCGGGGCAGAATTGCAGGAAACCGATTTCAGGAGGTAGACTGGAATTGCATGTAAAGCATAGGAAAAGAGGCAGAACGTCCACAATGATGCACTTGGCCAAAAAGGGCGTATGCGTTTTTTCCTGAATATATTCAGGAAAAAACGCATACGCCCTTTTTGGCCAACCAAGCAAGCTTGCAAAGGAAATCTGCACTACAATGAAGTCTCACTGCCCCTCGGTCAAAAGGGCCATCTGAAAAAAGTGTAAAATCCAGAAAGGCAGGACAGGCCATGGAGGACTGGGAGCCTTGTTATGCTGATGGGCGGCATGTAAATTGCAAGCAGCCACTCTGGAGAAGTGTATGGTGTTTCCTGAAACATCCAAAAAAGAAAGCAACAGATCCTAGGGCACTTCCACTTATGGTCCTATAGCTTAGGGAAATTAAAATAAAAAAGACATAGCCACCCCAAAGTTTGGGACGGCTCTGTTTACAAGAACCTCGTTTACGGTACAAGTTCAATATCACAGAAAGCGAAAAATGGATAAAGAAGTTGTCGTATTTACGTACAATGCAATATCACTCAGCAATGAAATCTATGTCATCAGGCCCATAGCAGCATAATGAGTGGATTCAGGTACGATGATTCTAAGTGAAATAAGTCACACAGAAAAAGAAACATCATAAGATATCACTACTACATGGAATGTAAACTGCGCTACACAGGAACAGAATTACAAAACAGAACAGAGTGTCAAATGTAGAAAACCAACTCATGCTTGCTTAAGGGGAAAGGTGAGTTGGGGTGCTGCATACAACAAGAGATTGAAATTAGCACAGATACCGTTCCATAAGCCAAATATGTAATAGACAAGAGGTATTCCTTGCTCAACGAAGTGGACTGAACACCCCATATTAAACGCCTAACAATATACCTGACTAGTAAGAATCTTAAAACCTATGGATTTATATGTCTCCGAAAGAGAATCAAGCGTGTGTACAGCGACATAAACGCAGCAGTGATAGGATTGGTGAGGTTCGGTGAGCAAATGCAGACCCTTTGAAGTCATATTGCATGGTACCCATTCCATGGGTCTCAACTCTCCAGGTTTAAGGGATTCTTCCTTCAGCTAAAACATGCATGTGGAACCCAGAGTATGATCCACCGTGTGATAGGAAAACGTGTTCAAATGTGTCTCAGTTTTCGTCCCCTGGTACTCGGGTGCAACATTCCAGATGCTTTACTAACACTCTCCCCACTTGGAGAGTCAGTGCCTTTAACCTCCTGTTTGGCCCAGTTTGCAATTTCTGCGTAAGATGAACAGGAATAGGGAGAACCAATGAGAGACTAGCTGGAGCTGTCAGGACGGGCAAATTTAACTCTCATTTCCCACCAGGAAGAGGAATTAACCAAAGGCTCAGCATGCGATGCCGGAACCAAACTAGGGCCTGAAGCAATCCTGCGGTGTTGCGGCCAGCTCACAAGAAAGCGAGTTGAAGAAAGTAGCTCAGGGGCACTGTAATTCACAAACCTGCAGAGTTAAAAATGACAGCTATCTTCCAAAAATATATTGAAGTAAGGCTGCCAAGAGGAGTTGAAGGCGGGGCAGAATTGCAGGAAACCGATTTCAGGAGGTAGACTGGAATTGCATGTAAAGCATAGGAAAAGAGGCAGAACGTCCACAATGATGCACTTGGCCAAAAAGGGCGTATGCGTTTTTTCCTGAATATATTCAGGAAAAAACGCATACGCCCTTTTTGGCCAACCAAGCAAGCTTGCAAAGGAAATCTGCACTACAATGAAGTCTCACTGCTCCCCGGTCAAAAGGGCCATCTGAAAAAAGTGTAAAATCCAGAAAGGCAGGACAGGCCATGGAGAACTGGGAGCCTTGTTATGCTGAAGGGCGGGATGTAAATTGCCAGCAGCCACTCTGGAGAAGTGTATGGTGTTTCCTGAAACATCCAAAAAACAAAGCAACAGAGCCTAGGGCACTTCCACTTATGGTCCTATAGCTTAGGGAAATTAAAATCAAAAAGACACAGCCACCCCAAAGTTTGGGACGGCATTGTTTACAAGAACCTCGTTTACGGTACAAGTTCAATATCACAGAAAGCGAAAAATGGATAAAGAAGTTGTGGTACTTACGTACAATGCAATATCACTCAGCAATGAAATCTATGTCATCAGGCCCGTAGCAGCGTAATGAGGGGATTCAGGTACGATGATTCTAAGTGAAATAAGTCACACAGAAAAAGAATCATCATAAGATATCACTACTACACGGAATGTAAACTTGGCTACACAAGAACTGAATTACAAAACAGAAAAGGGTGTCAAATGTAGAAAACCAACTTATGCTTGCTTAAGGGGAAAGGTGAGTTGGGGTGCTGCATAAAATCAGACATTGAAATTAGCACAGATACCGTTCCAGAAGCCAAATATGTAATAGACAAGAGCTACTCCTTGCTCAACGAAGTGGACTCAACACCCCATATTAAAAGCCTAACAATATACCTGACTAGTAAGAATCTTAAAACCTATGGATTTATATGTCTCCGGAAGAGAATGAAGCCTGTGTACAGTGGCGTAAACGCAGCAGTGATAGGATTGGTGAGGTTCGGTGAGCAAATGCAGACCCTTTGAAGTCATATTGCATGGTACCCATTCCATGGGTCTCAACTCTCCAGGTTTAAGGGATTCTTCCTTCAGCTAAAACATGCATGTGGAACCCAGAGTATGATCCACCGTGTCATCGGGAAATGTGTTCAAATGTGTCTCAGTTTTCGTCCCCTGGTACTCGGGTGCAACATTCCAGACGCTTTACTAACACTCTCCCCACTTGGAGAGTCAGTGCCTTCAACCTCCTGTTTGGCCCAGTTTGCAAATTCTATGGAAAATGAACAGGAATAGGGAGAACCAATGAGAGACTAGGTGGAGGTGTCTGGACGGGCAAATTTAACTCTCATTTCCCACCAGAAAGAGGAATTAACCAAAGGCTCAGCGTGCCGTGCCGGAAACAAAGTAGGGACTGAAGCAATCCTGCGGTGTTGCGGCCAGCTCACAAGAAAGCGAGTTGAAGAAAGGAGCTCAGGGGCACTGTAATTCACAAACCTGCAGAGTTATAAATGACAGCTATCTTCCAAAAATATATTGAAGTAAGGCAGCCAAGAAGAGTTGAAAGCAGGGCAGAATTGCAGGAAACCGATTTCAGGAGGTAGACTGGAATTGCATGTAAAGCATAGGAAAAGAGGCAGAACGTCCACAATGATGCACTTGGCCAAAAAGGGCGTATGCGTTTTTTCCTGAATATATTCAGGAAAAAACGCATACGCCCTTTTTGGCCAACCAAGCAAGCTTGCAAAGGAAATCTGCACTACAATGAAGTCTCACTGCCCCCCGGTCAAAAGGGCCATCTGAAAAAAGTGTAAAATCCAGAAAGGCAGGACAGGCCATGGAGGACTGGGAGCCTTGTTATGCTGATGGGCGGCATGTAAATTGCAAGCAGCCACTCTGGAGAAGTGTATGGTGTTTCCTGAAACATCCAAAAAACAAAGCAACAGAGCCTAGGGCACTTCCACTTATGGTCCTATAGCTTACGGAAATTAAAATAAAAAAGACACAGCCACCCCAAATTTTGGGACGGCACTGTTTACAAGAACCTCGTTTACGGTACAAGTTCAATATCACAGAAAGCGAAAAATGGATAAAGAAATTGTGGTACTTACGTACAATGCAATATCACTCAGCAATGAAATCTATGTCATCAGGCCCGTAGCACCGTAATGAGGGGATTCAGGTACGATGATTCTAAGTGAAATAAGTCACACAGAAAAAGAATCATCATAAGATATCACTACTACATGGAATGTAAACTTGGCTACACAAGAACTGAATTATAAAACAGAACAGGGTGTCAAATGTAGAAAACCAACTTATGCTTGCTTAAGGGGACAGGTGAGTTGGGGTGCTGCATAAAACCAGAGATTGAAATTAGCACAGATACCGTTCCAGAAGCCAAATATGTAATAGACAAGAGCTACTCCTTGCTCAACGAAGTGGACTCAACACCCCATATTAAACGCCTAAGAATATACCTGACTAGTAAGAATCTTAAAACCTATGGATTTATATGTCTCCGGAAGAGAATGAAGCGTGTGTACAGTGGCATAAACGCAGCAGTGATAGGATTGGTGAGGTTCGGTGAGCAAATGCAGACCCTTTGAAGTCATATTGCATGGTACCCATTCCATGTGTCTCAACTCTCCAGGTTTAAGGGAATCTTCATTCAGCTAAAACATGCATGTGGAACCCAGAGTATGATCCACCGTGTGATCGGGAAACGTGTTCAAATGTGTCTCAGTTTTCGTTCCCTGGAACTCGGGTGCAACATTCCAGATGCTTTACTAACACTCTCCCCAATTGGAGAGTCAGTGCCTTCAACCTCCTGTTTGGCCCAGTTTGCAATTTCTGTGGAAAATGAACAGGAATAGGGAGAACCAATGAGAGACTAGGTGGAGGTGTCTGGACGGGCAAATTTAACTCTCATTTCCCACCAGAAAGAGGAATTAACGAAAGGCTCAGCGTGCCGTGCCGGAAACAAAGTAGGGACTGAAGCAATCCTGCGGTGTTGCGTCCAGCTCACAAGAAAGCGAGTTGAAGAAAGGAGCTCAGGGGCACTGTAATTCACAAACCTGCAGAGTTATAAATGACAGCTATCTTCCTAAAATATATTGAAGTAAGGCAGCCAAGAGGAGTTGAAAGCGGGGCAGAATTGCAGGAAACCGATTTCAGGAGGTAGACTGGAATTGCATGTAAAGCATAGGAAAAGAGGCAGAACGTCCACAGTGATGCACTTGGCCAAAAAGGGCGTATGCGTTTTTTCCTGAATATATTCAGGAAAAAACGCATACGCCCTTTTTGGCCAACCAAGCAAGCTTGCAAAGGAAATCTGCACTACAATGAAGTCTCACTGCCCCCCGGTCAAAAGGGCCATCTGAAAAAAGTGTAAAATCCAGAAAGGCAGGACAGGCCATGGAGAACTGGGAGCCTTGTTATGCTGAAGGGCGGGATGTAAATTGCCAGCAGCCACTCTGGAGAAGTGTATGGTGTTTCCTGAAACATTAAAAAAACAAAGCAACAGAGCCTAGGGCACTTCCACTTATGGTCCTATAGCTTAGGGAAATTAAAATCAAAAAGACACAGCCACCCCAAAGTTTGGGACGGCTCTGTTTACAAGAACCTCGTTTACGGTACAAGTTCAATATCACAGAAAGCGAAAAATGGATAAAGAAGTTGTGGTACTTACGTACAATGCAATATCACTCAGCAATGAAATCTATGTCATCAGGCTCATAGCAGCATAATGAGTGGATTCAGGTACGATGATTCTAAGTGAAATAAGTCACACAGAAAAAGAAACATCATAAGATATCACTACTACACGGAATGTAAACTTGGCTACACAGGAACAGAATTACAAAACAGAACAGGGTGTCAAATGTAGAAAACCAACTCATGCTTGCTTAAGGGGAAAGGTGAGTTCGGGTGCTGCATAAAACCAGAGATTGAAATTAGCACAGATACCGTTCCATAAGCCAAATAAGTAATAGACAAGAGGTATTCCTTGCTCAACGAAGTGGACTCAACACCCCATATTAAACGCCTAACAATATACCTGACTAGTAAGAATCTTAAAACCTATGGATTTATATGTCTCCGAAAGAGAATCAAGCGTGTGTACAGCGGCATAAACGCAGCAGTGATAGGACTGGTGAGGTTCGGTGAGCAAATGCAGACCCTTTGAAGTCATATTGCATGGTACCCATTCCATGGGTCTCAACTCTCCAGGTTTAAGGGATTCTTCCTTCAGCTAAAACATGCATGTGGAACCCAGAGTATGATCCACCGTGTGATCGGGAAACGTGTTCAAATGTGTCTCAGTTTTCGTCCCCTGGTACTCGGGTGCAACATTCCAGACGCTTTACTAACACTCTCCCCACTTGGAGAGTCAGTGCCTTTAACCTCCTGTTTGGCCCAGTTTGCAATTTCTGCGTAAAATGAACAGGAAGAGGGAGAACCAATGAGAGACTAGCTGGAGCTGCCAGGACGGGCAAATTTAACTCTCATTTCCCACCAGGAAGAGGAATTAACCAAAGGCTCAGCGTGCCATGCCGGAACCACACTAGGGCCTGAAGCAATCCTGCGGTGTTGCGGCCAGCTCACAAGAAAGCGAGTTGAAGAAAGGAGCTTAGGGGCGCTGTAATTCACAATCCTGCAGAGTTATAAATGACAGCTATCGTCCAAAAATATATTGAAGGAAGGCTGCCAAGAGGACTTGAAAGCGGGGCAGAATTGCAGGAAACCGATTTCAGGAGGTAGACGGGAATTGCATGTAAAGCATAGGAAAAGAGGCAGAACGTCCACAATGATGCACTTGGCCAAAAAGGGCATATGCGTTTTTTCCTGAATATATACAGGAAAACACGCATACGCCCGTTTTGGCCAACGAAGCAAGCTTGCAAAGGAAATCTGCACTACAATGAAGTCTCACTGCCCCCCGGTCAAAAGGGCTATCTGAAAAAAGTGTAAAATCCAGAAAGACAGGACAGGCCATGGAGAACTGGGAGCCTTGTTATGCTGATGGGCGGCATGTAAATTGCCAGCAGCCACTCTGGAGAAGTGTATGGTGTTTCCTGAAACATTCAAAAAACAAAGCAACAGAGCCTAGGGCACTTCCACTTATGGTCCTATAGCTTAGGGAAATTAAAATCAAAAAGACACAGCCACCCCAAAGTTTGGGACGGCTCTGTTTACAAGAACCTCGTTTACGGTACAAGTTCAATATCACAGAAAGCGAAAAATGGATAAAGAAGTTGTGGTACTTACGTACAATGCAATATCACTCAGCAATGAAATCTATGTCATCAGGCCCGTAGCAGCGTAATGAGGGGATTCAGGTACGATGATTCTAAGTGAAATAAGTCACACAGAAAAAGAATCATCATAAGATATCACTACTACACGGAATGTAAACTTGGCTACACAAGAACTGAATTACAAAACAGAACAGGGTCTCAAATGTAGAAAACCAACTTATGCTTGCTTAAGGGGAAAGGTGAGTTGGG
Organism: Leucopleurus acutus; assembly: GCF_964270905.1. Taxonomy (NCBI): domain Eukaryota; kingdom Metazoa; phylum Chordata; class Mammalia; order Artiodactyla; family Delphinidae; genus Leucopleurus; species Leucopleurus acutus. The sequence goes on from NW_028139004.1 coordinate 16,351, forward strand.
GTGCGGCATAAAACCAGATATTGAAATTAGCACAGATACCGTTCCATAAGCCAAATATGTAATAGACTAGAGCTACTCCTTGCTCAACGAAGTGGACTCAACACCCCATATTAAACGCCTAAGAATATACCTGACTAGTAAGAATCTTAAAACCTATGGATTTATATGTCTCCGAAAGAGAATCAAGCGTGTGTACAGCGGCATAAACGCAGCAGTGATAGGATTGGTGAGCTTCGGTGAGCAAATGCAGACCCTTTGAAGTCATATTGCATGGTACCCATTCCATGGGTCTCAACTCTCCATGTTTAAGGGATTCTTCCTTCAGCTAAAACATGCATGTGGAACCCAGAGTATGATCCACCGTGTGATCAGAAAACTTGTTCAAATGTGTCACAGTTTTCGTCCCCTGGTACTCGGGTGCAACATTCCAGACGCTTTACTAACACTCTCCCCACTTGGAGAGTCAGTGCCTTTAACCTCCTGTTTGGCCCAGTTTGCAATTTCTGTGGAAAATGAACAGGAATAGGGAGAACCAATGAGAGACTAGGTGGAGGTGTCTGGACGGGCAAATTTAACTCTCATTTCCCACCAGGAAGAGGAATTAACCAAAGGCTCAGCATGCGATGCCGGAACCAAACTAGGGCCTGAAGCAATCCTGCGGTGTTGCGGCCAGCTCACAAGAAAGCGAGTTGAAGAAAGGAGCTCAGGGGCACTGTAATTCACAAACCTGCAGTTATAAATGACAGCTATCGTCCAAAAATATATGGAAGGAAGGCTGCCAAGAGGACTTGAAAGCGGGGCAGAATTGCACGAAACCGATTTCAGGAGGTAGACTGGAATTGCATGTAAAGCATAGGAAAAGAGGCAGAAGGTCCACAATGATGCACTTGGCCAAAAAGGGCGTATGCGTTATTTCCTGAATATATTCATGAAAAAACGCATACGCCCTTTTTGGCCAACCAAGCAAGCTTGCAAAGGAAATCTGCACTACAATGAAGTCTCACTGCCCCCCGGTCAAAAGGGCCATCTGAAAAAAGTGTAAAATCCAGAGAGGCAGGACAGGCCATGGAGAATGGGAGCCTAGTTATGCTGATGGGCGGGATGTAAATTGCCAGCAGCCACTCTGGAGAAGTGTATGGTGTTTCCTGAAACATCCAAAAAACAAAGCAAGAGAGCCTAGGGCACTTCCACTTATGGTCCTATAGCTTAGGGAAATTAAAATCAAAAAGACACAGCCACCCCAAGTTTGGGACAGCTGTGTTTACAAGAACCTCGTTTACCGTACAAGTTCAATATCACAGAAAGCGAAAAATGGATAAAGAAGTTGTGGTACTTACGTGCAATTCAATATCACTCAGCAATGAAATCTATGTCATCAGGCCCGTAGCAGCATAATGAGTGGATTCAGGTACGATGATTCTAAGTGAAATTAGTCACACAGAAAATGAAACATCATAAGATATCACTAATACACGGAATGTAAACTTGGCTACACAAGAACTGAATTACAAAACATAACAGGGTGTCAAATGTAGAAAACCAACTTATGCTTGCTTAAGTGGAAAGGTGAGTTGCGTTGCTGCATAAAACCAGAGATTGAAATTAGCACAGATAACGTTCCAAAAGCCAAATATGTAATAGACAAGAGCTACTCCTTGCTCAACGAAGTGGACTCAACACCCCACATTAAACGCCTAAGAATATACCTGACTAGTAAAAATCTTAAAACCTAAGGATTTATATGTCTCCAAAAGAGAATCAAGCATGTGTACAGCGGCATAAACGCAGCAGTGATAGGAAGGGTGAGGTTTGGTGAGCAAATGCAGACCCTTTGAAGTCATATTGCATGGTACCCATTCCATGGGTCTCAACTCTCCATGTTTAAGGGATTCTTCCTTCAGCTAAAACATGCATGTGGAACCCAGAATATGATCCACCGTCTGATTGGGAAACGTCTTCAAATGTGTCTCAGTTTTCGTCCCCTGGTACTCGGGTGCAACATTCCAGACGCTTTACTAACACTCTCCCCACTTGGAGAGTCAGTGCCTTTAACCTCCTGTTTGGCCCAGTTTGCAATTTCTGTGGAACATGAACAGGAATAGGCACAACCAATGAGAGACTAGGTGGAGGTGTCCGGACGGGCAAATTTAACTGTCATTTCCCACCAGGAAGAGGAATTAACCAAAGGCTCAGCATGCCATGCCAGCACCACACTAGGGTCCGAAGCAATCCTGCGGTGTTGCGGCCAGCTCACAAGAAAGCGAGTTGAAGAAAGGAGCTCAGGGGCACTGTAATTCACAAACCTGCAGAGTTATAAATGACAGCTATCTTCCAAAAATATATTGAAGTAAGGCTGCCAAGAGGAGTTGAAAGCGGGGCAGAATTGCAGGAAACCAATTTCAGGAGGTAGACTGGAATTGCATGTAAAGCATAGGAAAAGAGGCAGAACGTCCACAATGATGCACTTGGCCAAAAAGGGCGTATGCGTTTTTTTCCTGAATATATTCAGGAAAAAACGCATACGCCCTTTCTGGAAAACCAAGCAAGCTTGCAAAGGAAATCTGCACTACAATGAAGTCTCACTGCCCCCCGGTCAAAAGGGCCATCTGAAAAAAGTGTAAAATCCAGAAAGGCAGGACAGGCCATGGAGAACTGGGAGCCTTGTTATGCTGATGGGCGGGATGTAAATTGCCAACAGCCACTCTGGAGAAGTGTATGGTGTTTCCTGAAACATCTAAAAAACAAAGCAACAGAGCCGAGGGCACTTCCACTTATGGTCCTATAGCTTAGGGAAATTAAAATCAAAAAGACAAAGCCACCCCAAAGTATCGGCCGGCTCTGTTTACAACAACCTCGTTTACGGTACAAGTTCAATATCACAGAAAGCGAAAAATGGAAAAAGAAGTTGTGGTACTTACGTACAATGCAATATCACTCAGCAATGAAATCTATGTCATCAGGCCCGTAGCAGCATAATGAGTGGATTCAGGTACGATGATTCCAAGTGAAATAAGTCACACAGAAAAAGAAACATCATAAGATATCACTACTACACGGAATGTAAACTTGGCTACACAGGAACTGAATTACAAAACAGAACAGGGTGTCAAATGTAGAAAACCAACTTATGCTTGCTTAAGGGGAAAGGTGACTTGGGGTGCGGCATAAAACCAGAGATTGAAATTAGCACAGATACCGTTCCATAAGCCAAATATGTAATAGACAAGATCTACTCCTTGCTCAACGAAGTGGACTCAACACCCCATATTAAACGCCTAAGAATATACCTGACTAGTAAGAATCTTAAAACCTATGGATTTATATGTCTCCGAAAGAGAATCAAACGTGTGTACAGCGGCATAAACGCAGCAGTGATAGGATTGGTGAGGTTCGGTGAGCAAATGCAGACCCTTTGAAGTCATATTGCATGGTACCCATTCCATGGGTCTCAACTCTCCAGGTTTAAGGGATTCTTCCTTCAGCTAAAACATGCATGTGGAACCCAGAGTATGATCCACCGTGTGATCGGGAAACGTGTTCAAATGTGTCTCAGTTTTCGTCCCCTGGTACTCGGGTGCAACATTCCAGACGCTTTACTAACACTCTCCCCACTTGGAGAGTCAGTGCCTTTAACCTCCTGTTTGGCCCAGTTTGCAATTTCTGCGTAAGATGAACAGGAAGAGGGAGAACCAATGAGAGACTAGCTGGAGCTGCCAGGACGGGCAAATTTAACTCTCATTTCCCACCAGGAAGAGGAATTAACCAAAGGCTCAGCGTGCCATGCCGGAACCACACTAGGGCCTGAAGCAATCCTGCGGTGTTGCGGCCAGCTCACAAGAAAGCGAGTTGAAGAAAGGAGCTTAGGGGCGCTGTAATTCACAATCCTGCAGAGTTATAAATGACAGCTATCGTCCAAAAATATATTGAAGGAAGGCTGCCAAGAGGACTTGAAAGCGGGGCAGAATTGCAGGAAACCGATTTCAGGAGGTAGACGGGAATTGCATGTAAAGCATAGGAAAAGAGGCAGAACGTCCACAATGATGCACTTGGCCAAAAAGGGCATATGCGTTTTTTCCTGAATATATACAGGAAAACACGCATACGCCCGTTTTGGCCAACGAAGCAAGCTTGCAAAGGAAATCTGCACTACAATGAAGTCTCACTGCCCCCCGGTCAAAAGGGCTATCTGAAAAAAGTGTAAAATCCAGAAAGACAGGACAGGCCATGGAGAACTGGGAGCCTTGTTATGCTGATGGGCGGCATGTAAATTGCCAACAGCCACTCTGGAGAAGTGTATGGTGTTTCCTGAAACATCCAAAAAACAAAGCTACAGAGCCTAGGGCACTTCCACTTATGGTCCTATAGCTTAGGGAAATTAAAATCAAAAAGACACAGCCACCCCAAAGTTTGGGCCGGCTCTGTTTACAAGAACCTCGTTTATGGTACAAGTTCAATATCACAGAAAGCGAAAAATGGATAAAGAAGTTGTGGTACTTACGTACAATGCAATATCACTCAGCAATGAAATCTATGTCATCAGGCCCGTAGCAGCATAATGAGTGGATTAAGGTATGATTATTCTAAGTGAAATAATTCACACAGAAAAAGAAACATCATAAGATATCACTACTACACGGAATGTAAACTTGGCTACACAGGAACTGAATTACAAAACAGAACAGGGTCTCAAATGTAGAAAACCAACTTATGCTTGCTTAAGGGGAAAGGTGACTTGGGGTGCGGAATAAAACCAGAGATTGAAATTAGCACAGATATCGTTACAGAAGCCAAATATGTAATAGACAAGAGCTACTCCTTGCTCAACGAAGTGGACTCAACACCCCATATTAAACGCCTAAGAATATACCTGACTAGTAAGAATCTTAAAACCTATGGATTTATATGTCTCCGAAAGAGAATCAAGCGTGTGTACAGTGGCATAAACACAGCAGTGATAGGATTGGTGAGGTTCGTTGAGTAAATGCAGACCCTTTGAAGTCATATTGCATGGTACCCATTCCATGGGTCTCAACTCTCCAGGTTTAAGGGATTCTTCCTTCAGCTGAAACATGCATGTGGAACACAGAATATGATCCACCGTGTGATCGGGAAAACTGTTCAAATGTGTCTCAGTTTTCGTCCCCTGGTACTCGGGTGCAACATTCCAGACGCTTTACTAACACTCTCCCCAGTTGGAGAGTCAGTGCCTTTAACCTCCTGTTTGGCCCAGTTTGCAATTTCTGCGTAAGATGAACAGGAAGAGGGAGAACCAATGAGAGACTAGCTGGAGCTGTCAGGACGGGCAAATTTAACTCTCATTTCCCACCAGGAAGAGGAATTAACCAAAGGCTCAGCATGCGATGCCGGAACCAAACTAGGGCCTGAAGCAATCCTGCGGTGTTGCGGCCAGCTCACAAGAAAGCGAGTTGAAGAAAGGAGCTTAGGTGCGCTGTAATTCACAATCCTGCAGAGTTATAAATGACAGCTATCGTCCAAAAATATATTGAAGGAAGGCTGCCAAGAGGACTTGAAAGCGGGGCAGAATTGCAGGAAACCGATTTCAGGAGGTAGACTGGAATTGCATGTAAAGCATAGGAAAAGAGGCAGAACGTCCACAATGATGCACTTGGCCAAAAAGGGCGTATGCGTTTTTTCCTGAATATATTCAGGAAAAAACGCATACGCCCTTTTTGGCCAACCAAGCAAGCTTGCAAAGGAAATCTGCACTACAATGAAGTCTCACTGCCCCCCGGTCAAAAGGGCCATCTAAAAAAAGTGTAAAATCCAGAAAGGCAGGACAGGCCATGGAGAACTGGCAGCCTTGTTATGCTGAAGGGCGGGATGTAAATTGCCAGCAGCCACTCTGGAGAAGTGTATGGTGTTTCCTGAAACATTCAAAAAACAAAGCAACAGAGCCTAGGGCACTTCCACTTATGGTCCTATAGCTTAGGGAAATTAAAATCAAAAAGACACAGCCACCCCAAAGTTTGGGACGGCTCTGTTTACAAGAACCTCGTTTACGGTACAAGTTCAATATCACAGAAAGCGAAAAATGGATAAAGAAGTTGTGGTACTTACGTACAATGCAATATCACTCAGCAATGAAATCTATGTCATCAGGCCCGTAGCAGCGTAATGAGGGGATTCAGGTACGATGATTCTAAGTGAAATAAGTCACACAGAAAAAGAATCATCATAAGATATCACTACTACACGGAATGTAAACTTGGCTACACAAGAACTGAATTACAAAACAGAACAGGGTCTCAAATGTAGAAAACCAACTTATGCTTGCTTAAGGGGAAAGGTGAGTTGGGGTGCGGCATAAAACCAGATATTGAAATTAGCACAGATACCGTTCCATAAGCCAAATATGTAATAGACAAGAGCTACTCCTTGCTCAACGAAGTGGACTCAACACCCCATATTAAACGCCTAAGAATATACCTGACTAGTAAGAATCTTAAAACCTATGGATTTATATGTCTCCGAAAGAGAATCAAGCGTGTGTACAGCGGCATAAACGCAGCAGTGATAGGATTGGTGAGCTTCGGTGAGCAAATGCAGACCCTTTGAAGTCATATTGCATGGTACCCATTCCATGGGTCTCAACTCTCCATGTTTAAGGGATTCTTCCTTCAGCTAAAACATGCATGTGGAACCCAGAGTATGATCCACCGTGTGATCAGAAAACTTGTTCAAATGTGTCACAGTTTTCGTCCCCTGGTACTCGGGTGCAACATTCCAGACGCTTTACTAACACTCTCCCCACTTGGAGAGTCAGTGCCTTTAACCTCCTGTTTGGCCCAGTTTGCAATTTCTGTGGAAAATGAACAGGAATAGGGAGAACCAATGAGAGACTAGGTGGAGGTGTCTGGACGGGCAAATTTAACTCTCATTTCCCACCAGGAAGAGGAATTAACCAAAGGCTCAGCATGCGATGCCGGAACCAAACTAGGGCCTGAAGCAATCCTGCGGTGTTGCGGCCAGCTCACAAGAAAGCGAGTTGAAGAAAGGAGCTCAGGGGCACTGTAATTCACAAACCTGCAGTTATAAATGACAGCTATCGTCCAAAAATATATGGAAGGAAGGCTGCCAAGAGGACTTGAAAGCGGGGCAGAATTGCACGAAACCGATTTCAGGAGGTAGACTGGAATTGCATGTAAAGCATAGGAAAAGAGGCAGAAGGTCCACAATGATGCACTTGGCCAAAAAGGGCGTATGCGTTATTTCCTGAATATATTCATGAAAAAACGCATACGCCCTTTTTGGCCAACCAAGCAAGCTTGCAAAGGAAATCTGCACTACAATGAAGTCTCACTGCCCCCCGGTCAAAAGGGCCATCTGAAAAAAGTGTAAAATCCAGAGAGGCAGGACAGGCCATGGAGAATGGGAGCCTAGTTATGCTGATGGGCGGGATGTAAATTGCCAGCAGCCACTCTGGAGAAGTGTATGGTGTTTCCTGAAACATCCAAAAAACAAAGCAAGAGAGCCTAGGGCACTTCCACTTATGGTCCTATAGCTTAGGGAAATTAAAATCAAAAAGACACAGCCACCCCAAGTTTGGGACAGCTGTGTTTACAAGAACCTCGTTTACCGTACAAGTTCAATATCACAGAAAGCGAAAAATGGATAAAGAAGTTGTGGTACTTACGTGCAATTCAATATCACTCAGCAATGAAATCTATGTCATCAGGCCCGTAGCAGCATAATGAGTGGATTCAGGTACGATGATTCTAAGTGAAATTAGTCACACAGAAAATGAAACATCATAAGATATCACTAATACACGGAATGTAAACTTGGCTACACAAGAACTGAATTACAAAACATAACAGGGTGTCAAATGTAGAAAACCAACTTATGCTTGCTTAAGTGGAAAGGTGAGTTGCGTTGCTGCATAAAACCAGAGATTGAAATTAGCACAGATAACGTTCCAAAAGCCAAATATGTAATAGACAAGAGCTACTCCTTGCTCAACGAAGTGGACTCAACACCCCACATTAAACGCCTAAGAATATACCTGACTAGTAAAAATCTTAAAACCTAAGGATTTATATGTCTCCAAAAGAGAATCAAGCATGTGTACAGCGGCATAAACGCAGCAGTGATAGGAAGGGTGAGGTTTGGTGAGCAAATGCAGACCCTTTGAAGTCATATTGCATGGTACCCATTCCATGGGTCTCAACTCTCCATGTTTAAGGGATTCTTCCTTCAGCTAAAACATGCATGTGGAACCCAGAATATGATCCACCGTCTGATTGGGAAACGTCTTCAAATGTGTCTCAGTTTTCGTCCCCTGGTACTCGGGTGCAACATTCCAGACGCTTTACTAACACTCTCCCCACTTGGAGAGTCAGTGCCTTTAACCTCCTGTTTGGCCCAGTTTGCAATTTCTGTGGAACATGAACAGGAATAGGCACAACCAATGAGAGACTAGGTGGAGGTGTCCGGACGGGCAAATTTAACTGTCATTTCCCACCAGGAAGAGGAATTAACCAAAGGCTCAGCATGCCATGCCAGCACCACACTAGGGTCCGAAGCAATCCTGCGGTGTTGCGGCCAGCTCACAAGAAAGCGAGTTGAAGAAAGGAGCTCAGGGGCACTGTAATTCACAAACCTGCAGAGTTATAAATGACAGCTATCTTCCAAAAATATATTGAAGTAAGGCTGCCAAGAGGAGTTGAAAGCGGGGCAGAATTGCAGGAAACCAATTTCAGGAGGTAGACTGGAATTGCATGTAAAGCATAGGAAAAGAGGCAGAACGTCCACAATGATGCACTTGGCCAAAAAGGGCGTATGCGTTTTTTTCCTGAATATATTCAGGAAAAAACGCATACGCCCTTTCTGGAAAACCAAGCAAGCTTGCAAAGGAAATCTGCACTACAATGAAGTCTCACTGCCCCCCGGTCAAAAGGGCCATCTGAAAAAAGTGTAAAATCCAGAAAGGCAGGACAGGCCATGGAGAACTGGGAGCCTTGTTATGCTGATGGGCGGGATGTAAATTGCCAACAGCCACTCTGGAGAAGTGTATGGTGTTTCCTGAAACATCTAAAAAACAAAGCAACAGAGCCGAGGGCACTTCCACTTATGGTCCTATAGCTTAGGGAAATTAAAATCAAAAAGACAAAGCCACCCCAAAGTATCGGCCGGCTCTGTTTACAACAACCTCGTTTACGGTACAAGTTCAATATCACAGAAAGCGAAAAATGGAAAAAGAAGTTGTGGTACTTACGTACAATGCAATATCACTCAGCAATGAAATCTATGTCATCAGGCCCGTAGCAGCATAATGAGTGGATTCAGGTACGATGATTCCAAGTGAAATAAGTCACACAGAAAAAGAAACATCATAAGATATCACTACTACACGGAATGTAAACTTGGCTACACAGGAACTGAATTACAAAACAGAACAGGGTGTCAAATGTAGAAAACCAACTTATGCTTGCTTAAGGGGAAAGGTGACTTGGGGTGCGGCATAAAACCAGAGATTGAAATTAGCACAGATACCGTTCCATAAGCCAAATATGTAATAGACAAGATCTACTCCTTGCTCAACGAAGTGGACTCAACACCCCATATTAAACGCCTAAGAATATACCTGACTAGTAAGAATCTTAAAACCTATGGATTTATATGTCTCCGAAAGAGAATCAAACGTGTGTACAGCGGCATAAACGCAGCAGTGATAGGATTGGTGAGGTTCGGTGAGCAAATGCAGACCCTTTGAAGTCATATTGCATGGTACCCATTCCATGGGTCTCAACTCTCCATGTTTAAGGGATTCTTCCTTCAGCTAAAACATGCATGTGGAACCCAGAGTACGATCCACCGTATGATCGGGAAACGTGTTCAAATGTGTCTCAGTTTTCGTCCCCTGGTACTCGGGTGCAACATTCCAGACGCTTTACTAACACTCTCCCCACTTGGAGAGTCAGTGCCTTTAATCTCCTGTTTGGCCTAGATTGCAATTTCTGTGGAACATGAACAGGAATAGGGACAACCAATGAGAGACTAGGTGGAGGTGTCCGGACGGGCAAATTTAACTCTCATTTCCCACCAGGAAGAGGAATTAACCAAAGGCTCAGCATGCCATGCCGGAACCACACTAGGGTCCGAAGCAATCTTGCGGTGTTGCGGCCAGCTCACAAGAAAGCGAGTTGAAGAAAGGAGCTCAGGGGCACTGTAATTCACAAACCTGCAGAGTTATAAATGACAGCTATCTTCCAAAAATATATTGAAGTAAGGCTGCCAAGAGGAGTTGAAAGCGGGGCAGAATTGCAGGAAACCAATTTCAGGAGGTAGACTGGAATTGCATGTAAAGCATAGGAAAAGAGGCAGAACGTCCACAATGATGCACTTGGCCAAAAAGAGCATATGCGTTTTTTTCCTGAATATATTCAGGAAAAAACGCATACGCCCTTTCTGACCAACCAAGCAAGCTTGCAAAGGAAATCTGCACTACAATGAAGTCTCACTGCCCTCCGGTCAAAAGGGCCATCTGAAAAAAGTGTAAAATCCAGAAAGGCAGGACAGGCCATGGAGAACTGGGAGCCTTGTTATGCTGATGGGTGGGATGTAAATTGCCAGCAGCCACTCTGGAGAAGTGTATGGTGTTTCCTGAAACATCTAAAAAACAAAGCAACAGAGCCTAGGGCACTTCCACTTATGGTCCTATAGCTTAGGGAAATTAAAATCAAAAAGACACAGCCACCCCAAAGTTTGGGCCGGCTCTGTTTACAAGAACCTCGTTTACGGTACAAGTTCAATATCACAGAAAGCGAAAAATGGATAAAGAAGTTGTGGTAATTACGTACAAAGCAATATCACTCAGCAATGAAATCTATGTCATCAGGCCCGTAGCAGCATAATGAGTGGATTCAGGTACGATGATTCTAAGTGAAATAAGTCACACAGAAAAAGAAACATCATAAGATATCACTGCTACACGGAATGTAAACTTGGCTACACAGGAACTGAATTACAAAACAGAACAGGGTCTCAAATGTAGAAAACCAACTTATGCTTGCTTAAGGGGAAAGGTGAGTTGGGGTGAGGCATAAAACCAGAGATTGAAATTAGCACAGATACCGTTCCATAAGCCAAATATGTAATAGACAGGAGCTACTCCTTGCTCAACGAAGTGGACTGAACACCCCATATTAAACGCCTAAGAATATACCTGACTAGTAAGAATCTTAAAACCTATGGATTTATATGTCTCCGAAAGAGAATCATGCGTGTGTACAGCGGCATAAACGCAGCAGTGATAGGATTGGTGAGGTTCGGTGAGCAAATGCAGACCCTTTGAAGTCATATTGCATGGTACCCATTCCATGGGTCTCAACTCTCCATGTTTAAGGGATTCTTCCTTCAGCTAAAACATGCATGTGGAACCCAGAGTACGATCCACCGTGTGATCAGAAAACGTGTTCAAATGTGTCAGAGTTTTCGTACCCTGGTACTCGGGTGCAACATTCCAGACGCTTTACTAACACTCTCCCCACTTGGAGAGTCAGTGCCTTTAACCTCCTGTTTGGCCCAGTTTGCAATTTCTGTGGAAAATGAACAGGAATAGGGAGAACCAATGAGAGACTAGGTGGAGGTGTCTGGACGGGCAAATTTAACTCTCATTTCCCACCAGGAAGAGGAATTAACCAAAGGCTCAGCATGCCGTGCCAGAACCAAACTAGGGCCTGAAGCAAACCTGCGGTGTTGCGGCCAGCTCACAAGAAAGCGAGTTGAAGAAAGGAGCTCAGGGGCACTGTAATTCACAAACCTGCAGAGTTATAAATGACAGCTATCTTCCAAAAATATATTGAAGTAAGGCTGCCAAGAGGAGTTGAAAGCGGGGCAGAATTGCAGGAAACCAATTTCAGGAGGTAGACTGGAATAGCATGTAAAGCATAGGAAAAGAGGCAGAACGTCCACAATGATGCACTTGGCCAAAAAGGGCGTATGCGTTTTTTCCTGAATATATTCAGAAAAAAACGCATACGCCCTTTCTGGCCAACCAAGCAAGCTTGCAAAGGAAATCTGCACTACAATGAAGTCTCACTGCCCCCCGGTCAAAAGGGCCATCTGAAAAAAGTGTAAAATCCAGAAAGGCAGGACAGGCCATGGAGAACTGGGAGCCTTGTTATGCTGATGGGCGGGATGTAAATTGCCAACAGCCACTCTGGAGAAGTGTATGGTGTTTCCTGAAACATCTAAAAAACAAAGCAAAAGAGCCTAGGGCACTTCCACTTATGGTCCTATAGCTTAGGGAAATTAAAATCAAAAAGACAAAGCCACCCCAAAGTTATGGCCGGCTCTGTTTACAAGAACCTCGTTTACGGTACAAGTTCAATATCACAGAAAGCGAAAAATGGAAAAAGAAGTTGTGGTACTTACGTACAATGCAATATCACTAAGCAATGAAATCTATGTCATCAGGCCCGTAGCAGCATAATGAGTGGATTCAGGTATGATGATTCTAAGTGAAATAAGTCACACAGAAAAAGAAACATCATAAGATATCACTACTACAAGGAATGTAAACTTGGCTTCACAGGAACTGAATTACAAAACAGAACAGGGTGTCAAATGTAGAAAACCAACTTATGCTTGCTTAAGGGGAAAGGTGAGTTGGGGTGCTGCATACCACAAGAGATTGAAATTAGCACAGATACCATTCCATAAGCCAAATATGTAATAGACAAGAGCTACTCCTTGCTCAACGAAGTGGACTACACACCCCATATTAAACGCCTAAGAATATACCTGACTAGAAGAATCTTAAAACCTATGGATTTATATGTCTCCAAAAGAGAATCAAGCGTGTGTACAGTGGCATAAACGCAGCAGTGATAGTATTGGTGAGGTTCGCTGAGCAAATGCAGACCCTTTGAAGTCATATTGCATGGTACCCATTCCATGGGTCTCAACTCTCCATGTTTAAGGGATTCTTCCTTCAGCTAAAACATGCATGTGGAACCCAGAGTATGATCCACCGTGTGATCGGAAAACGTGTTCATATGTGTCTCAGTTTTCGTCCCCTGGTACTCGGGTGCAACATTCCAGAGGCTTTACTAACACTCTCCCCACTTGGAGATTCGGTGCCTTTAACCTCCTGTTTGGCCCAGTTTGCAATTTCTGTGGAAAATGAACAGGAATAGGGAGAACCAATGAGAGACTAAGTGGAGGTGTTTGTACGGGCAAATTTAACTCTTATTTCCCACCAGGAAGAGGAATTAACCAAAGGCTCAACATGCCATGCCGGAACCAAACTAGGGCCTGAAGCAATCCTGCGGTGTTGCGGCCAGCTCACAAGAAAGCGAGTTGAAGAAAGGAGCACACGGGCACTGTAATTCACAAACCTGCAGAGTTATAAATGACAGCTATCTTCCAAAAATATATTGAAGTAAGGCAGCCAAGAATAGTTGAAAGCGGGGCAGAATTGCAGGAAACCGATTTCAGGAGGTAGACTGGAATTGCATGTAAAGCATAGGAAAAGAGGCAGAACGTCCACAATGATGCACTTGGCCAAAAAGGGCGTATGCGTTTTTTCCTGAATATATTCAGGAAAAAACGCATACGCCCTTTTTGGCCAACCAAGCAAGCTTGCAAAGGAAATCTGCACTACAATGAAGTCTCACTGCCCCCCGGTAAAAAGGGCCATCTGAAAAAAGTGTAAAATCCAGAAAGGCAGGACAGGCCATGGAGAACTGGGAGCCTTGTTATGCTGATGGGCGGGATGTAAATTGCCAGCAGCCACTCTGGAGAAGTGTATGGTGTTTCCTGAAACATCCAAAAAACAAAGCAACAGAGCCTAGGGCACTTCCACTTATGGTCCTATAGCTTAGGGAAATTAAAATCAAAAAGACACAGCCACCCCAAAGTTTGGGACGGCTCTGTTTACAAGAACCTCATTTACGGTACAAGTTGAATATCACAGAAAGCGAAAAATGGATAAAGAAGTTGTGGTACTTACGTACAATGCAATATCACTCAGCAATGAAATCTATGTCATCAGGCCCGTAGAAGCATAATGAGTGGATTCAGGTACGATGATTCTAAGTGAAATAAGTCACACAGAAAAAGAAACATCATAAGATATCACTAACACACGGAATGTAAACTTGGCTACACAAGAACTGAATTACAAAACAGAACAGGGTGTCAAATGTAGAAAACCAACTTATGCTTGCTTAAGGGGAAAGGTGAGTTGGGGTGCAGCATAAAGCCAGAGATTGAAATTAGCACAGATACCGTTCCATAAGCCAAATATGTAATAGACAAGAGCTACTCCTTGCTCAACGAAGTGGACTCAACACCCCATATTAAACGCCTAAGAATATACCTGACTAGTAAGAATCTTAAAACCTATGGATTTATATGTCTCCGAAAGAGAATCAAGCGTGTGTACAGCGGCATAAACGCAGCAGTGATAGGATTGGTGAGGTTCGGTGAGCAAATGCAGACCCTTTGAAGTCATATTGCATGGTACCCATTCCATGGGTCTCAACTCTCCAGGTTTAAGGGATTCTTCCTTCAGCTAAAACATGCATGTGGAACCCAGAGTATGATCCACGGTGTGATCGGGAAACGTGTTCAAATGTGTCTCAGTTTTCGTCCCCTGGTACTCGGGTGCAACATTCCAGATGCTTTACTAACACTCTCCCCACTTGGAGAGTCGGTGCCTTTAACCTCCTGTTTGGCCCAGTTTGCAATTTCTGCGTAAGATGAACAGGAAGAGGGAGAACCAATGAGAGACTAGGTGGAGGTGTCTGAACGGGCAAATTTAACTCTCATTTCCCACCAGGAAGAGGAATTAACCAAAGGCTCAACATGCCATGCCGGAACCAAACTAGGGCCTGAAGCAATCCTGCGGTGTTGCGGCCAGCAAACAAGAAAGCGAGTTGAAGAAAGGAGCTCAGGGGCACTGTAATTCACAAACCTGCAGAGTTATAAATGACAGCTATCTTCCAAAAATATATTGAAGTAAGGCAGCCAAGAGGAATTGAAAGCGGGGCAGAATTGCAGGAAACCGATTTCAGGAGGTAGACTGGAATTGCATGTAAAGCATAGGAAAAGAGGCAGAAAGTCCACAATGATGCACTTGGCCAAAAAGGGCGTATGCGTTTTTTCCTGAATATATTCAGGAAAAAACGCATACGCCCTTTTTGGCCAACCAAGCAAGCTTGCAAAGGAAATCTGCACTACAATGAAGTCTCACTGCCCCCCGGTCAAAAGGGCCATCTGAAAAAAGTGTAAAATCCAGAAAGGCAGGACAGGCCATGGAGAACTGGGAGACTTGTTATGCTGATGGGCGGGATGTAAATTGCCAGCAGCCACTCTGGAGAAGTGTATGGTGTTTCCTGAAACATCCAAAAAACAAAGCAACAGAGCCTAGGGCATTTCCACTTATGGTCCTATAGCTTAGGGAAATGAAAATCAAAAAGACAGAGCCACCCCAAAGTTTAGGCCGGCTCTGTTTATAAGAACCTCGTTTACGGTACAAGTTTAATATCACAGAAAGTGAAAAATGGATAAAGAAGTTGTAGTAATTACGTACAATGCAATATCACTCAGCAATGAAATCTATGTCATCAGGCCCGTAGCAGCATAATGAGTGGATTCAGGTACGATGATTCTAAGTGAAATAAATCACACAGAAAAAGAAACATCATAAGATAACACTACTACACGGAATGTAAACTTGGCTACACAGGAACTGAATTACAAAACAGAACAGGGTCTCAAATGTAGAAAACCAACTTATGCTTGCTTAAGGGGAATGGTGAGTTGGGGTGCTGCATAAAACCAGAGATTGAAATTAGCACAGATACCGTTCCGTAAGCCAAATATGTAATAGACAAGAGCTACTCCTTGCTCAACGAAGTGGACTCAACACCCCATAATAAACGCCTAAAAATATACCTGACTAGTAAGAATCTTAAAACCTATGGATTTATATGTCTCCGAAAGAGAATCAAGCGTGTGTACAGCGGCATAAACGCAGCAGTGATAGGATTGGTGAGGTTCGGTGAGCAAATGCAGACCCTTTGAAGTCATATTGCATGGTACCCATTCCATGGGTCTCAACTCTCCAGGTTTAAGGGATTCTTCCTTCAGCTAAAACATGCATGTGGAACCCAGAGTATGATCCACCGTGTGATCAGGAAACGTGTTCAAATGTGTCTCAGGTTTCGTCCCCTGGTACTAGGGTGCAACATTCCAGACGCTTTACTAACACTCTCCCCACTTGGAGAGTCAGTGCCTTTAACCTCCTGTTTGGCCCAGTTTGCAATTTCTGTGGAAAATGAACAGGAATAGGGAGAACCAATGAGAGACTAGGTGGAGGTGTCTGGACGGGCAAATTTAACTCTCATTTCCCACCAGGAAGAGGAATTAACCAAAGGCTCAACATGCCATGCCGGAACCAAACTAGGGCCTGAAGCAATCCTGCGGTGTTGCGGCCAGCTCACAAGAAAGCGAGTTGAAGAAAGGAGCTCAGGGGCACTGTAATTCACAAACCTGCAGAGTTATAAATGACAGCTATCGTTCTAAAATATATTGAAGGAAGGCTGCCAAGAGGACTTGAAAGCGGGGCAGAATTGCAGGAAACCGATTTCAGGAGGTAGACGGGAATTGCATGTAAAGCATAGGAAAAGAGGCAGAACGTCCACAATGATGCACTTGGCCAAAAAGGGCGTATGCGTTTTTTCCTGAATATATTCAGGAAAAAACGCATACGCCCTTTTTGGCCAACCAAGCAAGCTTGCAAAGGAAATCTGCACTACAATGAAGGCTCACTGCCCCCCAGTCATAAGGGCCATCTGAAAAATGTGTAAAATCCAGAAAGGCAGGACAGGCCATGGAGAACTGGGAGCCTTGTTATGCTGATGGGCGGGATGTAAATTGCTAACAGCCACTCTGGAGAAGTGTATGGTGTTTCCTGAAACATCCAAAAAACAAAGCAACAGAGCCTAGGGCACTTCCACTTATGGTCCTATAGCTTAGGGAAATCAAAATCAAAAAGACACAGCCACCCCAAAGTTTGGGACGGCTCTGTTTATAAGAACCTCGTTTACCGTACAAGTTCAATATCACAGAAAGCGAAAAATGGATAAAGAAGTTGTGGTACTTCCGTACAATGCAATATCACTCAGCAATGAAATCTATGTCATCAGGCCCATAGGAGCGTAATGAGTGGATTCAGGTACGATGATTCTAAGTGAAATAAGTCACACAGAGAAAGAAACATCATAAGATATCACTACTACACGGAATGTAAACTTGGCTACACAAGAACTGAATTACAAAACAGAACAGGGTGTCAAATGTAGAAAACCAACTTATGCTTGCTTAAGGGGAAAGGTGAGTTGGGGTGCGGCATAAAACCAGAGATTGAAGTTAGCACAGATACCGTTCCATAAGCCAAATATGTAATAGACAAGAGCTTCTCCTAGCTCAACGAAGTGGACTCAACACCCCATATTAAACGCCTAAGAATATACCTGACTAGTAAGAATCTTAAAACCTATGGATTTATATGTCTCCGAAAGAGAATCAAGCGTGTGTACAGCGGCATAAACGCAGCAGTGATAGGATTGGTGAGGTTCGGTGAACAAATGCAGACCCTTTGAAGTCATATTGCATGGTACCCATTCCATGGTTCTCAACTCTCCAGGTTTAAGGGATTCTTCCTTCAGCTAAAACATGCATGTGGAACCCAGAGTATGATCCACCGTGTGATCGGAAAACGTGTTCAAATGTGTCTCAGTTTTCGTCCCCTGGTACTTGGGTGCAACATTCCAGACGCTTTACTAACACTCTCCCCACTTGGAGAGTCAGTGCCTTTAACCTCCTTTTTGGCCCAGTTTGCAATTTCTGTGGAAAATGAACAGGAATAGGGAGAACCAATGAGAGACTAGGTGGAGGTGTCCGGACGGGCAAATTTAACTCTCATTTCCCACCAGGAAGAGGAATAAACCAAAGGCTCAGCATGCCTTGCCGGAACCAAACTAGGGCCTGAAGCAATCCTGCGGTGTTGCGGCCAGCTCACAAGAAAGCGAGTTGAAGAAAGCAGCTCAGGGGCACTCTAATTCACAAACCTGCAGAGTTTTAAATGACAGCTATCTTCCAAAAATATATTGAAGTAAGGCAGCCAAGAGGAGTTGAAAGCGGGACAGAATTGCAGGAAACCGATTTCAGGAGGTAGACTGGAATTGCATGTAAAGCATAGGAAAAGAGGCAGAACGTCCACAATGATGCACTTGGCCAAAAAGGGCGTATGCGTTTTTTCCTGAATATATTCAGGAAAAAACGCATACGCCCGTTTTGGCCAACCAAGGAAGCTTGCAAAGGAAATCTGCACTACAATGAAGTCTCACTGCCCCCCGGTGAAAAGGGCCATCTGAAAAAAGTGTAAAATCCAGAAAGGCAAGACACGCCATGGAGAACTGGGAGACTTGTTATGCTGATGGGCGGGATGTAAATTGCCAGCAGCCACTCTGGAGAAGTGTATGGTGTTTCCTGAAACATCCAAAAAACAAAGCAACAGAGCCGAGGGCACTTCCACTTATGGTCCTATAGCTTAGGGAAATTAAAATCAAAAAGACACAGCCACCCCAAAGTTTGGGACGGCTCTGTTTACAAGAACCTCGTTTACGGTACAAGTTCAATATCACAGAAAGCGAAAAATGGATAAAGAAGTTGAGGTACTTACGTACAATGCAATATCACTCAGCAATGAAATCTATGTCATCAGGCCCGTAGCAGCATAATAAATGGATTCAGGTACGATGATTCTAAGTGAAATAAGTCACACAGAAAAAGAAACATCATAAGATATCACTACTACACGGAATGTAAACTTGGCTACACAGAAACAGAATTACAAAACAGAACAGGGTGTCAAATGTAGAAAACCAAACCATGCTTGCTTAAGGGAAAGGTGAGTTGGGGTGCTGCATACAACAAGAGATTGAAATTAACACAGATACCGTTCCATAAGCCAAATATGTAATAGACAAGAGCTACTCCTTGCTCAACGAAGTGGACTCAACACCCCATATTAAACACCTAAGAATATACCTGACTAGTAAGAATCTTAAAACCTATGGATTTATATGTCTCCGAAAGAGAATCAAGCGTGTGTACAGCGGCATAAATGCAGCATTGATAGGATTGGTGAGGTTCGGTGAGCAAATGCAGACCCTTTGAAGTCATATTGCATGGTACCTATTCCATGGGTCTCAACTCTCCATGTTTAAGGGATTCCTCCTTCAGGTAAAACATGCATGTGGAACCCAGAGTATGATCCACCGTGTGATCGGAAAACGTGTTCAAATGTGTCTCAGTTTTCGTCCCCTTGTACTCGGGTGCAACATTCCAGACGCTTTACTAACACTCTCCCCACTTGGAGAGTCAGTGCCTTTAACCTCCTGTTTCGCCCAGTTTGCAATTTCTGTGGAAAATGAACAGGAATAGGGAGAACCAATGAGAGACTAGGTGGAGGTGTCTGGACGGGCAAATTTAACTCTCATTTCTAACCAGGAAGAGGAATTAACCAAAGGCTCAGCATGCCGTGCCGGAAAAAAACTAGGGCCTGAAGCAATCCTGCGGTGTTGCGGCCAGCTCACAAGAAAGCGAGTTGAAGAAAGGAGCTCAGGGGCACTGTAATTAACAAACATGCAGAGTTATAAATGACAGCTATCTTCCAAAAATATATTGAAGTAAGGCAGCCAAGAGGAGTTGAAAGCGGGGCAGAATTACAGGAAACCGATTTCAGGAGGTAGACTGGAATTGCATGTAAAGCATAGGAAAAGAGGTAGAACGTCCACAATGATGCACTTGGCCAAAAAGGGCGTATGCGTTTTTTCCTGAATATATACAGGAAAAAACGCATACGCCCTTTTTGGCCAACCAAGCAAGCATGCAAAGAAATCTGCACTACAATGAAGTCTCACTGCCCCCCGGTCAAAAGGGCCATCTGAAAAAAGTGTAAAATCCAGAAAGGCAGGATAGGCCATGGAGAACTGGGAGCCTTGTTACGCTGATAGGTGGGATGTAAATTGCCAGCAGCCACTCTGGAGAAGTGTATGGTGTTTCCTGAAACATCCAAAAAACAAAGCAACAGAGCCTAGGGCACTTCCACTTATGGTCCTATAGCTTAGGGAAATTAAAATCAAAAAGACACAGCCACCCCAAAGTTTGGGACGGCTCTGTTTACAATAACCTCGTTTACCGTACAAGTTCAATATCACAGAAAGCGAAAAATGGATAAAGAAGATGTGGTACTTACGTACAATGCAATATCACTCAGCAATGAAATCTATGTCATCAGGCCCGTAGCAGCATAATGAGTGGATTCAGGTACGATGATTCTAAGTGAAATAAGTCACACAGAAAAAGAAACATCATAAGATATCACTACTACACGGAATGTAAACTTGGCTACACAAGAACTGAATTACAAAACAGAACAGGGTATCAAATGTAGAAAACCAACTTATGCTTGCTTAAGGAGAAAGGTGAGTTGGGGTGCTGCATAAAACCAGAGATTGAAATTAGCACAGATACCGTTCCATAAGCCAAATATGTAATAGACAAGAGCTACTCCTTGCTCAACGAAGTGGACTCAACACCCCATATTAAACGCCTAAGAATATACCTGACTAGTAAGAATCTTAAAACCTATGGATTTATATGTCTCCGAAAGAGAATCAAGCGTGTGTACAGCGGCATAAACGCAGCAGTGATAGGATTGGTGAGGTTCGGTGAGCAAATGCAGACCCTTTGAAGTCATATTGCATGGTAACCATTCCATGGGTCTCAACTCTCCATGTTTAAGGGATTCTTCCTTCAGCTAAAACATGCATGTGGAACCCAGAGTATGATCCACCGTGTGATCGGGAAACGTGTTCAAATGTGTCTCAGTTTTCGTCCCCTGGTACTTGGGTGCAACATTCCAGACGCTTTACTAACACTCTCCCCACTTGGAGAGTCAGTGCCTTTAACCTCCTGTTTGGCCCAGTTTGCAATTTCTGTGGAAAATGAACAGGAATAGGGAGAACCAATGAGAGACTAGCTGGAGGTGTCCAGACGGGCAAATTTAACTCTCATTTCCAACCATGAAGAGGAATTAACCAAAGGCTCAGCGTGCCATGCCGGAACCACACTAGGGCCAGAAGCAATCATGCGGTGTTGCGGCCAGCTCACAAGAAAGCGAGTTGAAGAAAGGAGCTCAGGGGCACTGTAATTCACAAACCTGCAGAGTTATAAATGACAGCTATCTTCCAAAAATATATTGAAGTAAGGCAGCCAAGAGGAGTTGAAAGCGGGGCAGAATTGCAGGAAACCGATTTCAGGAGGTAGACTGGAATTGCATGTAAAGCATAGGAAAAGAGGCAGAACGTCCACAATGATGCACTTGGCCAAAAAGTGCGTATGCGTTTTTTCCTGAATATATTCAGGAAAAAACGCATACGCCCTTTTTGGCCAACCAAGCAAGCTTGCAAATGAAATCTGCACTACAATGAAGTCTCACTGCCCCCCGGTCAAAAGGGCCATC
Organism: Leucopleurus acutus; assembly: GCF_964270905.1. NCBI lineage: Eukaryota > Metazoa > Chordata > Mammalia > Artiodactyla > Delphinidae > Leucopleurus > Leucopleurus acutus. Next base: position 37,913 of record NW_028139004.1, read on the forward strand.
TGAAAAAAGTGTAAAATCCAGAAAGGCAGGACAGGTCATGGAGAACTGGGAGCCTTGTTATGCTGATGGGCGGGATGTAAATTGCCAACAGCCACTCTGGAGAAGTGAATGGTGTTTCCTGAAACATCCAAAAAACAAAGCAACAGAGCCTAGGGCACTTCCACTTATGGTCCTATAGCTTAGGGAAATTAAAATCAAAAACACAGCCACCCCAAATTTGGGGACGGCTCTGTTTACAAGAACCTCGTTTACGGTACAAGTTCAATATCACAGAAAGCGAAAAATGGATAAAGAATTTGTGGTACATACGAACAATGCAATATCACTTAGCAATGAAATCTATGTCATCAGGCCCATAGCAGCATAATGAGTGGATTCAGGTACGATGATTCTAAGTGAAATAAGTCACACAGAAAAAGAAACATCATAAGATATCACTACTACACGGAATGTAAACTTGGCTACACAAGAACTGAATTACAAAACAGAAGAGGGTGTCAAATGTAGAAAACCAACATATGCTTGCTTAAGGGGAAAGGTGAGTTGGGGTGCTGCATAAAACCAGAGATTGAAATTAGCACAGATACCGTTCCATAAGCCAAATATGTAATAAACAAGAGCTACTCCTTGCTCAACGAAGTGGACTCAACACCCCATATTAAACCCCTAAGAATATACCTGACTAGTAAAAATCTACCTGACTAGTAAGAATCTTAAAACCTATGGATTTATATGTCTCCGAAAGAGAATCAAGCGTGTGTATAGCGGCATAAACGCAGCAGTGATAGGACTGGTGAGGTTCGGTGAGCAAATGCAGACCCTTTGAAGTCATATTGCATGGTACCCATTCCATGGGTCTCAACTCTCCAGGTTTAAGGGATTCTTCCTTCAGCTAAAACATGCATGTGGAACCCAGAGTATGATCCACCGTGTGATCGGGAAACGTGTTCAAATGTGTCTCAGTTTTCGTCCCCTGGAACTCAGGTGCAACATTCCAGATGCTTTACTAACACTCTCCCCACTTGGAGAGTCAGTGCCTTTAACCTCCTGTTTGGCCCAGTTTGCAATTTCTGTGGAAAATGAACAGGAATAGGGAGAACCAATGAGAGACTAGGTGGAGGTGTCTGGACGGGCAAATTTAACTCTCATTTCCCACCAGGAAGAGGAATTAACCAAAGGCTCAGCGTGCCATGCCGGAACCACACTGGGCCAGAAACAATCCTGCGGTGTTGCGGCCAGCTCATAAGAAAGCGAGTTGAAGAAAGGAGCTCAGGGGCACTGTAATTCACAAACCTGCAGAGTTATAAATGACAGCTATCTTCCAAAAATATATTGAAGTAAGGCTGCCAAGAGGAGTTGAAAGCGGGGTAGAATTGCAGGAAACCGATTTCAGGAGGTAGACTGGAATTGCATGTAAAGCATAGGAAAAGAGGCAGAACGTCCACAATGATGCACTTGGCCAAAAAGGGCGTACGCGTTTTTTCCTGAATATATTCAGGAAAAAAGGCATACGCCCTTTTTGGCCCACCAAGCAAGCTTGCAAAGGAAATCTGCATTACAATGAAGTCTCACTTCCCCCTTCTCAAAAGGGTATCTGAAAAAAGTGTAAAATTCAAAAAGGCAGGACAGGCCATGGAGAACTGGGAGCCTTGTTATGCTGATGGGCGGGATGTAAATTGCCAACAGCCACTCTGGAGAAGTGTATGGTGTTTCCTGAAACATCCATAAAACAAAGCAACAGAGCCTAGGGCACTTCCACTTATGGTCCTATAGCTTAGGGAAATTAAAATCAAAAAGACACAGCCACCCCAAAGTTTGGGACGGCTCTGTTTACAAGAACCTCGTTTAAGGTACAAGTTCAATATCACAGAAAGCGAAAAATGGATAAAGAAGTTGTGGTACTTACGTACAATGCAATATCACTCAGCAATGAAATCTATGTCATCAGGCCCGTAGCAGCGTAATGAGTGGATTCAGGTACGATGATTCTAAGTGAAATAAGTCACACAGAAAAAGAAACATCATAAGATATCACTACTACACGGAATGTAAACTTGGCTACACAAGAACTGAATTACAAAACAGAACAGGGTGTCAAATGTAGAAAACCAACTTATGTTTGCTTAAGGAGAAGGGTGAGTTGGGGTGCTGCATAAAACCAGAGATTGAAATTAGCACAGATACCGTTCCATAAGCCAAATATGTAATAGACAAGAGCTACTCCTTGCTCAACGAAGTGGACTCAACACCCCATATTAAACGCCTAAGAATATACCTGACTAGTAAGAATCTTAAAACCTATGGATTTATATGTCTCCGAAAGAGAATCAAGCATGTGTACAGCGGCATAAACGCAGCAGTGATAGGACTGGTGAGGTTTGCTGAGCAAATGCAGACCCTTTGAAGTCATATTGCATGGTACCCATTCCATGGGTCTCAACTCTCCAGGTTTAAGGGATTCTTCCTTCAGCTAAAACATGCATGTGGAACCCAGAGTATGATCCACCGTGTGATCGGGAAACGTGTTCAAATGTGTCTCAGTTTTCGTCCCCTGGTACTCGGGTGCAACATTCCAGACGCTTTACTGACACTCTCCCCACTTGGAGAGTCGGTGCCTTTAAACTCCTGTTTGGCCCAGTTTGCAATTTCTGCGGAAGATGAACAGGAAGAGGGAGAACCAAGGAGAGACTAGCTGGAGGTGTCCGGACGGGCAAATTTAACTCTCATTTCCCACCAGGAAGAGGAATTAACCAAAGGCTCAGCGTGCCATGCCGGAAACAAACTAGGGCCTGAAGCAATCCTGTGGTGTTGCGGCCAGCTCACAGGAAAGCGAGTTGAAGAAAGGAGCTCAGGGGCACTGTAAGTCACAAACCTGCAGAGTTATAAATAACAGTGATCGTCCAAAAATATATTGAAGTAAGGCTGCCAAGAGGACCTGAAAGCGGGGCAGAATACAGGAAACCGATTTCAGGAGGTAGACTGGAATTGCATGTAAAGCATAGGAAAAGAGGCAGAACGTCCACAATGATGCACTTGGCCAAAAAGGGCGTATGCGTTTTTTCCTGAATATATTCAGGAAAAAACGCATACGCACTTTTTGTCCAACCAAGCAAGCTTGCAAAGAAAATCTGCACTACAATGAAAGCTCACTGCCCCCCGGTCAAAAGGGTCATCTGAAAAAAGTGTAAAATCCAGAAAGGCAGGACAGGCCAAGGAGAACTAGGAGCCTGGTTATGCTGATGGGCGGGATGTAAATTGTCAGCAGCCACTCTGGAGAAGTGTATGGTGTTTCCTGAAACATCCAAAAAACAAAGCAACAGAGCCTAGGGCACTTCCACTTATGGTCCTATAGCTTAGGGAAATTAAAATCAAAAAGACACAGCCACCCCAATGTTTGGGACGGCTCTGTTTACAAGAACCTCGTTTAAGGTACAAGTTCAATATCACAGAAAGCGAAAAATGGATAAAGAAGTTGTGGTACTTACGTACAATGCAATATCACTCAGCAATGAAATCTATGTCATCAGGCCCGTAGCAGCGTAATGAGTGGATTCAGGTACGATGATTCTAAGTGAAATAAGTCACACAGAAAAAGAAACATCATAAGATATCACTACTACACGGAATGTAAACTTGGCTACACAAGAACTGAATTACAAAACAGAACAGGGTGTCAAATGTAGAAAACCAACTTATGTTTGCTTAAGGAGAAGGGTGAGTTGGGGTGCTGCATAAAAACAGAGATTGAAATTAGCACAGATACCGTTCCATAAGCCAAATATGTAATAGACAAGAGCTACTCCTTGCTCAACGAAGAGGACTCAACACCCCATATTAAACGCCTAAGAATATACCTGACTAGTAAGAATCTTAAAACCTATGGATTTATATGTCTCCGAAAGAGAATCAAGCGTGTGTACAGCGGCATAAACGCAGCAGTGATAGGACTGGTGAGGTTTGCTGAGCAAATGCAGACCCTTTGAAGTCATATTGCATGGTACCCATTCCATGGGTCTCAACTCTCCAGGTTTAAGGGATTCTTCCTTCAGCTAAAACATGCATGTGGAACCCAGAGTATGATCCACCGTGTGATCGGGAAACGTGTTCAAATGTGTCTCAGATTTTGTCCCCTGGTACTCGGGTGCAACATTCCAAACGCTTTACTAACACTCTCCCCACTTGGAGAGTCAGTGCCTTTAACCTCCTGTTTGGCCCAGTTTGCAATTTCTGTGGAAAATGAACAGGAATAGGGAGAACCAATCAGAGACTAGGTGGAGGTGTCCGGACGGGCAAATTTAACTCTCATTTCCCACCAGGAAGAGGAATAAACCAAAGGCTCAGCATGCCTTGCCGGAACCAATCTAGGGCCTGAAGCAATCCTGCGGTGTTGCGGCCAGCTCACAAGAAAGCGAGTTGAAGAAAGAAGCTCAGGGGCACTGTAATTCACAAACCTGCAGAGTTATAATTGACAGCTATCTTTCAAAATTATATTGAAGTAAAGCTGCCAAGAGGAGTTGAAAGCGGGGCAGAATTGCAAGAAACCGATTTCAGGAGGTAGACTGGAATTGCATGTAAAGCATAGGAAAAGAGGAGAACGTCCACAATGATGCACTTGGCCAAAAAGGGCGTATGCGTTTTTTCCTGAATATATTCAGGAAAAAACGCATATGCACTTTTTGGACAACCAAGCAAGCTTGCAAAGGATATCTGCACTACAATGAAGTATCACTGCCCCCCGGTCAAAAGGGCCATCTGAAAAAAGTGTAAAATCCAGAAAGGCAGGACAGGCCATGGAGAACTGGGAGCCTGGTTATGCTGATTGGCGGGATGTAAATTGTCAGCAGCCACTCTGGAGAAGTGTATGGTGTTTCCTGAAACATCCAAAAAACAAAGCAACAGAGCCTAGGGCACTTCCACTTATGGTCCTATAGCTTAGGGAAATTAAAATCAAAAAGACACAGCCACCCCAAAGTTTGGGACGGCTCTGTTTACAAGAACCTCGTTTAAGGTACAAGTTCAATATCACAGAAAGCGAAAAATGGATAAAGAAGTTGTGGTACTTACGTACAATGCAATATCACTCAGCAATGAAATCTATGTCATCAGGCCCGTAGCAGCATAATGAGTGGATTCAGGTACGATGATTCTAAGTGAAATAAGTCACACAGAAAAAGAAACATCATAAGATATCACTACTACACGGAATGTAAACTTGGCTACACAAGAACTGAATTACAAAACAGAACAGGGTGTCAAATGTAGAAAACCAACTTATGTTTGCTTAAGGAGAAGGGTGAGTTGGGGTGCTGCATAAAAACAGAGATTGAAATTAGCACAGATACCGTTCCATAAGCCAAATATGTAATAGACAAGAGCTACTCCTTGCTCAACGAAGTGGACTCAACACCCCATATTAAACGCCTAAGAATATACCTGACTAGTAAGAATCTTAAAACCTATGGATTTATATGTCTCCGAAATAGAATCAAGCGTGTGTACAGCGGTATAAACGCAGCAGTGATAGGACTGGTGAGGTTTGCTGAGCAAATGCAGACCCTTTGAAGTCATATTGCATGGTACCCATTCCATGGGTCTCAACTCTCCAGGTTTAAGGGATTCTTCCTTCAGCTAAAACATGCATGTGGAACCCAGAGTATGATCCACCGTGTGATCGGGAAACGTGTTCAAATGTGTCTCAGTTTTCGTCCCCTGGTACTCGGGTGCAACATTCCAGACGCTTTACTAACACTCTCTCCACTTGGAGAGTCGGTGCCTTTAAACTCCTGTTTGGCCCAGTTTGCAATTTCTGCGGAAGATGAACAGGAAGAGGGAGAACCAAGGAGAGACTAGCTGGAGGTGTCCGGACGGGCAAATTTAACTCTCATTTTCCACCAGGAAGAGGAATTAACCAAAGGCTCAGCGTGCCATGCCGGAACCACACTAGGGCCAGAAGCAATCCTGCGGTGTTTCGGCCAGCTCACAAGAAAGCGAGTTGAAGAAAGGAGCTCAGGGGCACTGTAATTCACAAACCTGCAGAGTTATAAATGACAGCTATCTTCCAAAAATATATTGAAGTAAGGCAGCCAAGAGGAGTTGAAAGCGGGGCAGAATTGCAGGAAACCGATTTCAGGAGGTAGACTGGAATTGCATGTAAAGCATAGGAAAAGAGGCAGAACATCGACAATGATGCACTTGGCCAAAAAGGGCGTATGCGTTTTTTCCTGAATATATTCAGGAAAAAAGGCATACGCCCTTTTTGGCCAACCAAGCAAGCTTGCAAAGGAAATCTGCACTACAATGAAGTCTCACTGCCCCCCGGTCAAAAGGGCCATCTGAAAAATGTGTAAAATCCAGAAAGGCAGGACAGGCCATGGAGAACTGGGAGCCTTGTTATGCTGATGGGCGGGATGTAAATTGCCAGCAGCCACTCTGGAGAAGTGTATGGTGTTTCCTGAAACATCCAAAAAACAAAGCAACAGAAGCTAGGGCACTTCCACTTATGGTCCTATAGCTTAGGGAAATTAAAATCAAAAAGACACACCCACCCCAATGTTTGGGACGGCTCTGTTTACAAGAACCTCGTTTACCGTACAAGTTCAATATCACAGAAAGCGAAAAATGGATAAAGAAGTTGTGGTACTTACGTACAATGCAATATCACTCAGCAATGAAATCTATGTCCTCAGGCCCGTAGCAGCATAATGAGTGGATTCAGGTACGATGATTCTAAGTGAAATAAGTCACACAGAAAAAGAAACATCATAAGATATCACTACTACACGGAATGTAAACTTGGCTACACAAGAACTGAATTACAAAACAGAACAGGGTGTCAAATGTAGAAAACCACCTTATGATTGCTTAAGGGGAAAGGTGAGTTGGGGTGCTGCATAAAACCAGAGATTGAAATTAGCACAGATACCGTTCCATAAGCCAAATATATAATAGACAAGAGCTACTCTTTGCTCAACGAAGTGGACTCAACACCCCATATTAAACGCCTAAGAATATACCTGACTAGTAAGAATCTTAAAACCTATGGATTTATATGTCTCCGAAAGAGAATCAAGCGTGTGTACAGCGGCATAAACGCAGCAGTGATAGGATTGGTGAGGTTCGGTGAGCAAATGCAGACCCTTTGAAGTCATATTGCATGGTACCCATTCCATGGGTCTCAACTCTCCAGGTTTAAGGGATTCTTCCTTCAGCTAAAACATGCATGTGGAACCCAGAGTATGATCCACCGTGTGATCGGAAAACGTGTTCAAATGTGTCTCAGTTTTCGTCCCCTGGTACTCGGGTGCAACATTCCAGACGCTTTACTAACACTCTCCCCACTTGGAGAGTCAGTGCCTTTAACCTCCTTTTTGACCCAGTTTGCAATTTCTGTGGAAAATGAACAGGAATAGGGAGAACCAATGAGAGACTAGGTGGAGGTGTCCAGACGGGCAAATTTAACTCTCATTTCCCACCAGGAAGAGGAATTAAACAAAGGCTCAGCGTGCCATTCCGAAACCACACTAGGGCCAGAAGCAATCCTGCGGTGTTGTGGCCAGCTCACAAGAAAGCGAGTTGAAGAAAGGAGCTCAGGGGCACTGTAATTCACAACCTTGCAGAGTTATAAATGACAGCTATCTTCCAAAAATATATTGAAGTAAGGGTGCCAAGAGGAGTTGAAAGCGGGGCAGAATTGCAGGAAACCGATTTCAGGAGGTAGACTGGAATTGCATGTAAAGCATAGGAAAAGAGGCAGAACGTCCACAATGATGCACTTGGCCAAAAAGGGCGTATGCGTTTTTTCCTGAATATATTCAGGAAAAAACGCATACGCACTTTTTGGCCAACCAAGCAAGCTTGCAAAGGAAATCTGCACTACAATGAACTCTCACTGCCCCCCGGTCAAAAGGGCCATCTGAAAAAAGTGTAATATCCAGAAAGGCAAGACAGGCCATGGAGAACTGGGAGCCTTGTTATGCTGATGGGCGGGATGTAAATTGCCAGCAGCCACTATGGAGAAGTGTATGGTGTTTCCTGAAACATCCAAAAAACAAAGCAACAGAGCCTAGGGCACTTCCACTTATGGTCCTATAGCTTAGGGAAATTAAAATCAAAAAGACACAGCCACCCCAAAGTTTGGGACGGCTCTGTTTACAAGAACCTCGTTTACCGTACAAGTTCAATATCACAGAAAGCGAAAAATGGATAAAGAAGTTGTGGTACTTCCGTACAATGCAATATCACTCAGCAATGAAATCTATGTCATCAGGCCCATAGGAGCGTAATGAGTGGATTCAGGTACGATGATTCTAAGTGAAATAAGTCACACAGAAAAAGAAACATCATAAGATATCACTAATACACGGAATGTAAACTTGGCTACACAAGAACTGAATTACAAAACAGAACAGGGTGTCAAATGCAGAAAACCAACTTATGCTTGCTTAAGGGGAAAGGTGAGTTGGGGTGCGGCATAAATCCAGAGATTGAAATTAGCACAGATACCGTTCCATAAGCCAAATATGTAATAGACAAGAGCTTCTCCTTGCTCAATGAAGTGGACTCAACACCCCATATTAAACGCCTAAGAATATACCTGACTAGTAAGAATCTTAAAACCTATGGATTTATATGTCTCCGAAAGAGAATCAAGCGTGTGTACAGCGGCATAAACGCAGCAGTGATAGGATTGGTGAGGTTCGTTGAGCAAATGCAGACCCTTTGAAGTCATATTGCATGGTACCCATTCCATGGTTCTCAACTCTCCAGCTTTAAGGGATTCTTCCTTCAGCTAAAACATGCATGTGGAACCCAGAGTATGATCCACCGTGTGATCGGGAAACGTGTTCAAATGTGTCTCAGTTTTCGTCCCCTGGTACTCGGGTGCAACATTCCAGACGCTTTACTAACACTCTCCCCACTTGGAGAGTCAGTGCCTTTAACCTCCTGTTTGGCCCAGTTTGCAATTTCTGTGGAAAATGAACAGGAATAGGGAGAACCAATGAGAGACTAGGTGGAGGTGTCCGGACGGGCAAATTTAACTCTCATTTCCCACCAGGAAGAGGAATAAACCAAAGGCTCAGCATGCCTTACCGGAACCAAACTAGGGCCTGAAGCAATCCTGCGGTGTTGCGGCCAGCTCACAAGAAAGCGAGTTGAAGAAAGCAGCTCAGGGGCACTCTAATTCACAAACCTGCAGAGTTATAAATGACAGCTATCTTCCAAAAATATATTGAAGTAAGGCAGCCAAGAGGAGTTGAAAGCGGGGCAGAATTGCAGGAAACTGATTTCAGGAGGTAGAATGGAATTGCATGTAAAGCATAGGAAAAGAGGCAGAACGTCCACAATGATGCACTTGGCCAAAAAGGGCGTATGCGTTTTTTCCTGAATATATTCAGGAAAAAACGCATACGCACTTTTTGGCCAACCAAACAAGCTTGCAAAGGAAATCTGCACTACAATGAAGTCTCACTGCCCCCCGGTCAAAAGAGCCATCTGAAAAAAGTGTAAAATCCAGAAAGGCAGGACAGGCCATGGAGAACTGGGAGCCTTGTTATGCTGATGGGCGGGATGTAAATTGCCAGCAGCCACTCAGGAGAAGTGTATGGTGTTTCCTGAAACATCCAAAAAACAAAGCAACAGAGCCTAGGGCACTTCCACTTATGGTCCTATAGCTTAGGGAAATTAAAATCAAAAAGACACAGCGACCCCAAAGTTTGGGACGGCTGTATTTACAAGAACCTCGTTTACGGTACAAGTTCAATATCACAGAAAGCGAAAAATGGATAAAGAAGTTGTGGTACTTACGTACAATGCAATATCACTCAGCAATGAAATCTATGTCATCAGGCCCGTAGCAGCGTAATGAGTGGATTCAGGTATGATGATTCTAAGTGAAATAAGTCACACAGAAAAAGAAACATCATAAGATATCACTAATACACGGAATGTAAACTTGGCTACACAAGAACTGAATTACAAAACAGAAAAGGGTGTCAAATGTAGAAAACCAACTTATGCTTGCTTAAGGGGAAAGGTGAGTTGGGGTGCGGCATAAAACCAGAGATTGAAATTAGCACAGATACCGTTCCATAAGCCAAATATGTAATAGACAAGAGCTTCTCCTTGCTCAACGAAGTGGACTCAACACCCCATATTAAATGCCTAAGAATATACCTGACTAGTAAGAATCTTAAAACCTATGGATTTATATGTCTCCGAAAGAGAATCAAGCGTGTGTACAGCGGCATAAACGTAGCAGTGATAGGATTGGTGAGGTTCGGTGAGCAAATGCAGACCCTTTGAAGTCATATTGCATGGTACCCATTCCATGGTTCTCAACTCTCCAGCTTTAAGGGATTCTTCCTTCAGCTAAAACATGCATGTGGAACCCAGAGTATGATCCACCGTGTGATCGGGAAACGTGTTCAAATGTGTCTCAGTTTTCGTCCCCTGGTACTCGGGTGCAACATTCCAGACGCTTTACTAACACTCTCCCCACTTGGAGAGTCAGTGCCTTTAACCTCCTGTTTGGCCCAGTTTGCAATTTCTGTGGAAAATGAACAGGAATAGGGAGAACCAATGAGAGACTAGGTGGAGGTGTCCGGACGGGCAAATTTAACTCTCATTTCCCACCAGGAAGAGGAATAAACCAAAGGCTCAGCATGCCTTACCGGAACCAAACTAGGGCCTGAAGCAATCCTGCGGTGTTGCGGCCAGCTCACAAGAAAGCGAGTTGAAGAAAGCAGCTCAGGGGCACTCTAATTCACAAACCTGCAGAGTTATAAATGACAGCTATCTTCCAAAAATATATTGAAGTAAGGCAGCCAAGAGGAGTTGAAAGCGGGGCAGAATTGCAGGAAACTGATTTCAGGAGGTAGAATGGAATTGCATGTAAAGCATAGGAAAAGAGGCAGAACGTCCACAATGATGCACTTGGCCAAAAAGGGCGTATGCGTTTTTTCCTGAATATATTCAGGAAAAAACGCATACGCACTTTTTGGCCAACCAAACAAGCTTGCAAAGGAAATCTGCACTACAATGAAGTCTCACTGCCCCCCGGTCAAAAGAGCCATCTGAAAAAAGTGTAAAATCCAGAAAGGCAGGACAGGCCATGGAGAACTGGGAGCCTTGTTATGCTGATGGGCGGGATGTAAATTGCCAGCAGCCACTCAGGAGAAGTGTATGGTGTTTCCTGAAACATCCAAAAAACAAAGCAACAGAGCCTAGGGCACTTCCACTTATGGTCCTATAGCTTAGGGAAATTAAAATCAAAAAGACACAGCGACCCCAAAGTTTGGGACGGCTGTATTTACAAGAACCTCGTTTACGGTACAAGTTCAATATCACAGAAAGCGAAAAATGGATAAAGAAGTTGTGGTACTTACGTACAATGCAATATCACTCAGCAATGAAATCTATGTCATCAGGCCCGTAGCAGCGTAATGAGTGGATTCAGGTATGATGATTCTAAGTGAAATAAGTCACACAGAAAAAGAAACATCATAAGATATCACTAATACACGGAATGTAAACTTGGCTACACAAGAACTGAATTACAAAACAGAAAAGGGTGTCAAATGTAGAAAACCAACTTATGCTTGCTTAAGGGGAAAGGTGAGTTGGGGTGCGGCATAAAACCAGAGATTGAAATTAGCACAGATACCGTTCCATAAGCCAAATATGTAATAGACAAGAGCTTCTCCTTGCTCAACGAAGTGGACTCAACACCCCATATTAAATGCCTAAGAATATACCTGACTAGTAAGAATCTTAAAACCTATGGATTTATATGTCTCCGAAAGAGAATCAAGCGTGTGTACAGCGGCATAAACGTAGCAGTGATAGGATTGGTGAGGTTCGGTGAGCAAATGCAGACCCTTTGAAGTCATATTGCATGGTACCCATTCCATGGTTCTCAACTCTCCAGCTTTAAGGGATTCTTCCTTCAGCTAAAACATGCATGTGGAACCCAGAGTATGATCCACCGTGTGATCGGGAAACGTGTTCAAATGTGTCTCAGTTTTCGTCCCCTGGTACTCAGGTGCAACATTCCAGACGCTTTACTAACACTCTCCCCACTTGGAGAGTCAGTGCCTTTAACCTCCTGTTTGGCCCAGTTTGCAATTTCTGTGGAAAATGAACAGGAATAGGGAGAACCAATGAGAGACTAGGTGGAGGTGTCCGGACGGGCAAATTTAACTCTCATTTCCCACCAGGAAGAGGAATAAACCAAAGGCTCAGCATGCCTTGCCGGAACCAAACTAGGGCCTGAAGCAATCATGCGGAGTTGCGGCCAGCTCACAAGAAAGCGAGTTGAAGAAAGGAGCTCAGGGGCACTGTAATTCACAAACCTGCAGAGTTATAAATGACAGCTATCTTCCAAAAATATATTGAAGTAAGGCAGCCAAGAGGAGTTGAAAGCGGGGCAGAATTGCAGGAAACCGATTTCAGGAGGTAGACTGGAATTGCATGTAAAGCATAGGAAAAGAGGCAGAACGTCCACAATGATGCACTTGGCCAAAAAGGGCGTATGCGTTTTTTCCTGAATATATTCAGGAAAATATATATTCAGGAAAAAACGCATACGCCCTTTCTGGCCAACCAAGCAAGCTTGCAAAGGAAATCTGCAGTACAATGAAGGCTCACTGCCCCCCCGTCAAAAGGGCCATCTGAAAAAAGTGTAAAATCCAGAAAGGCAAGACAGGCCATGGAGAACTGGGAGCCTTGTTATGCTGATGGGCGGGATGTAAATTGCCAGCAGCCACTCTGGAGAAGTGTATGGTGTTTCCTGAAACATCCAAAAAACAAAGCAACAGAGCCTAGGGCACTTCCACTTATGGTCCTATAGCTTAGGGAAATTAAAATCAAAAAGACACAGCCACCCCAAAGTTTGGGACGGCTCTGTTTACAAGAACCTCGTTTACCGTACAAGTTCAATATCACAGAAAGCGAAAAATGGATAAAGAAGTTGTGGTACTTACGTACAATGCAATATCACTCAGCAATGAAATCTATGTCATCAGGCCCGTAGCAGCGTAATGAATGGATTCAGGTACGATGATTCTAAGTGAAATAAGTCACACAGAAAAAGAAACATCATAAGATATCACTAATACACGGAATGTAAACTTGGCTACACAAGAACTGAATTACAAAACAGAAAATGGTATCAAATGTAGAAAACCAACTTATGCTTGCTTAAAGGGAAAGGTGAGTTGGGGTGCGGCATAAAACCAGAGATTGAAATTAGCACAGATACCGTTCCATAAGCCAAATATGTAATAGACAAGAGCTTCTCCTTGCTCAACGAAGTGGACTCAACACCCCATATTAAACGCCTAAGAATATACCTGACTAGTAAGAATCTTAAAACCTATGGATTTATATGTCTCCGAAAGAGAATCAAGCGTGTGTACAGCGGCATAAACGCAGCAGTGATAGGATTGGTGAGGTTAGGTGAGCAAATGCAGACCCTTTGAAGTCATATTGCATGGTACCCATTCCATGGGTCTCAACTCTCCATGTTTAAGGGATTCTTCCTTCAGCTAAAACATGCATGTGGAACCCAGAGTATGATCCACCATGTGATCGGAAAACGTGTTCAAATGTGTCTCAGTTTTCGTCCCCTGGTACTCGGGTGCAACAATCCAGACGCTTTACTAACACTCTCCCCACTTGGAGAGTCAGTGCCTTTAACCTCCTGTTTGGCCCAGTTTGCAATTTCTGTGGAAAATGAACAGGAATAGGGAGAACCAATGAGAGACTAGGTGGAGGTGTCTGGACGGGCAAATTTAACTCTCATTTCCCACCAGGAAGAGGAATTAACCAAAGGCTCAGCATGCCGTGCCGGAATCAAACTAGGGCCTGAAGCAATCCTGAGGTGTTGCGGCCAGCTCACAAGAAAGCGAGTTGAAGAAAGGAGCTCAGGGGCACTGTAATTCACAAACCTGCAGAGTTATAAATGACGGCTATCTTCCAAAAATATATTGAAGTAAGGCAGCCAAGAGGAGTTGAAAGCGGGGCAGAATTGCAGGAAACCGATTTCAGGAGGTAGACTGGAATTGCATGTAAAGCATAGGAAAAGAGGCAGAACGTCCACAATGATGCACTTGGCCAAAAAGTGAGTATGCGTTTTTTCCTGAATATATTCAGGAAAAAACGCATACGCCCATTTTGGCCAACCAAGCAAGCTTGCAAAGGTAATCTGCACTACAAAGAAGGCTCACTGCCCCCGAGGTCAAAAGGGCCATCTAAAAAAAGTGTAAAATCCAGAAAGGCAGGACAGGCCATAGAGAACTGGGAGCCTTGTTATGCTGATGGGCGGGATGTAAATTGCCAGCAGCCACTCTGGAGAAGTGTATGGTGTTTCCTGAAACATCCAAAAAACAAAGCAACAGAGCCTAGGGCACTTCCACTTATGGTCCTATAGCTTAGGGAAATTAAAATCAAAAAGACACAGCCACCCCAAAGTTTGGGACGGCTCTGTTTACAAGAACCTCGTTTACTGTACAAGTTCAATATCACAGAAAGCGAAAAATGGATAAAGAAGTTGTGGTACTTACGTACAATGCAATATCACTCAGCAATGAAATCTATGTCATCAGGCCCGTAGCAGCATAATGAGTGGATTCAGGTACGAAGATTCTAAGTGAAATAAGTCACACAGAAAAAGAAACATCATAAGATATCACTACTACACGGAATGTAAACTTGGCTACACAGAAACAGAATTACAAAACAGAACAGGGTGTCAAATGTAGAAAACCAACTCATGCTTGTTTAAGGGGAAAGGTGAGTTGGGGTGCTGCATACAACAAGAGATTGAAATTAGCACAGATACCGTTCCATAAGCCAAATATGTAATAGAAAAGAGCTACTCCTTGCTCAACGAAGTGTACTCAACACCCCATATTAAACGCCTAAGAATATACCTGAGTAGTAAGAATCTTAAAACCTATGGATTTATATGTCTCCGAAAGAGAATCAAGCGTGTGTACAGCGGCAAAATCGCAGCAGTGATAGGATTGTTGAGGTTCGGTGAGCAAATGCAGACGCTTTGAAGACACATTGCATGGTTCCCATTCCATGGTTCTCAACTCTTCAGGTTTAAGGGATTCTTCCTTCAGCTAAAACATGCATGTGGAACCCAGAGTATGATGCACCGTGTGATCGGGAAACGTGTTCAAATGTGTCTCACTTTTTGTCCCCTGGTACTCGGGTGCAACATTCCAGACGCTTTACTAACACTCTCCCCACTTGGAGAGTCAGTGCCTTTAACCTCCTGTTTGGCCCAGTTTGCAATTTCTGTGGAAAATGAACAGGAATAGGGAGAATCAATGAGAGACTATGTGGAGGTGTCCGGACGGGCAAATTTAACTCTCATTTCCCACCAGGAAGAGAAATAAACCAAAGGCTCAGCATGCCTTGCCGGAACCAAACTAGGGCCTGAAGCAATCCTGCGGTGTTGCGGCCAGCTCACAAGAAACCGAGTTGAAGAAAGGAGCTCAGGGGCACTGTAATTCACAAACCTGCAGAGTTATAAATGACAGCTATCTTCCAAAAATATATTGAAGTAAGGCTGCCAAGAGGAGTTGAAAGCGGGGCAGAATTGCAGGAAACTGATTTCAGGAGGTAGACTGGAATTGCATGTAAAGCATAGGAAAAGAGGCAGAACGTCCACAATGATGCACTTTGCCAAAAAGGGCGTATGCGTTTTTTCCTGAATATATTCAGGAAAAAACGCATACGCCCTTTTTGGCCAACCAAGCAAGCTTGCAATGGAAATCTGCACTACAATGAAAGCTCACTGCCCCCAGGTCAAAAGGGCCATCTGAAAAAAGTGTAAAATCCAGAAAGGCAGGACAGTCCATGGAGAACTGGGAGCCTTGTTATGCTGATGGGCGGGATGTAAACTGCCATCAGCCACTCTGGAGAAGTGTATGGTGTTTCCTGAAACATCCAAAAAACAAAGCAACAGAGCCTAGGGCACTTCCACTTATGGTCCTATAGCTTAGGGAAATTAAAATCAAAAAGACACAGCCACCCCAAAGTTTGGGACGGCTCTGTTTACAAGAAACTCGTTTACGGTACAAGTTCAATATCACAGAAAGCGAAAAATGGATAAAGAAGTTGTGGTACTTACGTACAATGCAATATCACTCAGCAATGAAATCTATGTCATCAGGCCCGTAGCAGCATAATGAGTGGATTCAGGTACGATGATTCTAAGTGAAATAAGTCACACAGAAAATGAAACATCATAAGATATCACTACTACACGGAATGTAAACTTGGCTGCACAAGAACTGAATTACAAAACAGAAAAGGGTGTCAAATGTTGAACACCAACTCATGCTTGCTTAAGGGGAAAGGTGAGTTGGGGTGTTGCATACAACAAGAGATTGAAATTAGCACAGATACCGTTCCATAAGCCAAATATGTAATAGACAAGAGCTACTCCTTGCTCAACGAAGTGGACTCAACACCCCATATTAAACGCCTAAGAATATACCTGACTAGTAAGAATCTTAAAACCTATGGATTTATATGTCTCCGAAAGAGAATCAAGCGTGTGCACAGCGGCAAAAACGCAGCAGTGATAGGATTGGTGAGGTTCGGTGAGCAAATGCAGACCCTTTGAAGTCATATTGCATGGTACCCATTCCATGGTTCTCAACTCTCCAGGTTTAAGGGATTCTTCCTTCAGCTAAAACATGCATGTGGAACCCAGAGTATGATGCACCGTGTGATCGGGAAACGTGTTCAAATGTGTCTCAGTTTTCGTCCCCTGGTACTCGGGTGCAACATTCCAGAAGCTTTACTAACACTCTCCCCACTTGGAGAGTCAGTGCCTTTAACCTCCTGTTTGGCCCAGTTTGCAATTTCTGTGGAAAATGAACAGGAATAGGGAGAACCAATGAGAGACTATGTGGAGGTGTCTGGACGGGCAAATTTAACTCATTTCCCACCAGGAAGAGGAATAAACCAAAGGCTCAGCATGATTGCCGGAACCAAACTAGGGCCTGAAGCAATCCTGCAGTGTTGCGGCCAGCTCACAAGAAAGCGAGTTGAAGAAAGGAGCTCAGGGGCACTCTAATTCACAAACCTGCAGAGTTATAAATGACAGCTATCTTCCAAAAATATATTGAAGTAAGGCAGCCAAGAGGAGTTGAAAGCGGGGCAGAATTGCAGGAAACCGATTTCAGGAGGTAGACTGGAATTGCATGTAAAGCATAGGAAAAGAGGCAGAACGTCCACAATGATGCACTTGGCCAAAAAGGGCGTATGCGTTTTTTCCTGAATATATTCAGGAAAATATTCAGGAAAATATATATTCAGGAAAAAACGCATACGCCCTTTTTGGCAAACCAAGCAAGCTTGCAAAGGAAATCTGCACTACAATGAAGGCTCACTGCCCCCCCGTCAAAAGGGCCATCTGAAAAAAGTGTAAAATCCAGAAAGGCAGGACAGGCCATGGAGAACTGGGAGCCTTGTTATGCTGATGGGCGGGTTGTAAATTGCTAACAGCCACTCTGGAGAAGTGTATGGTGTTTCCTGAAACATCCAAAAAACAAAGCAACAGAGCCTAGGGCACTTCCACTTATGGTCCTATAGCTTAGGTAAATTAAAATTAAAAAGACACAGCCACCCCAAAGTTTGGGACGGCTCTGTTTACAAGAACCTCGTTTACCGTACAAGTTCAATATCACAGAAAGCGAAAAATGGATAAAGAAGTTGTGGTACTTCCGTACAATGCAATATCACTCAGCAATGAAATCTATGTCATCAGGCCCATAGCAGCGTAATGAGTGGATTCAGGTACGATGATTCTAAGTGAAATAAGTCACACAGAAAAAGAAACATCATAAGATATCACTAATACACGGAATGTAAACTTGGCTACACAAGAACTGAATTACAAAACAGAACAGGGTGTCAAATGTAGAAAATCAACTTATGCTTGCTTAAGGGGAAAGGTGAGTTGGGGTGCGGCATAAAACCAGAGATTGAAATTAGCACAGATACCATTCCATAAGCCAAATATGTAATAGACAAGAGCTTCTCCTTGCTCAACGAAGTGGACTCAACACCCCATATTAAACGCCTAAGAATATACCTGACTAGTAAGAATCTTAAAACCTATGGATTTATATGTCTCCGAAAGAGAATCAAGCGTGTGTACAGCGGCATAAACGCAGCAGTGATAGGATTGGTGAGGTTCGGTGAGCAAATGCAGACCCTTTGAAGTCATATTGCATGGTACCCATTCCATGGTTCTCAACTCTCCAGGTTTAAGGGATTCTTCCTTCAGCTAAAACATGCATGTGGAACCCAGAGTATGATCCAACGTGTGATCGGGAAACGTGTTCAAATGTGTCTCAGTTTTCGTCCCCTGGTACTCGGGTGCAACATTCCAGACGCTTTACTAACACTCTCCCCACTTGGAGAGTCAGTGCCTTTAACCTCCTGTTTGGCCCAGTTTGCAATTTCTGTGGAAAATGAACAGGAATAGGGAGAACCAATGAGAGACTAGGTGGAGGTGTCCGGACGGGCAAATTTAACTCTCATTTCCCACCAGGAAGAGGAATAAACCAAAGGCTCAGCATGCCTTGCCGGAACAAAACTAGGGCATGAAGCAATCCTGCGGTGTTGCGGCCAGCTCACAAGAAAGCGAGTTGAAGAAAGGAGCTCAGGGGCACTTTAATTCACAAACCTGCAGAGTTATAAATGACAGCTATCTTCCAAAAATATATTGAAGTAAGGCAGCCAAGAGGAGTTGAAAGCGGGGCAGAATTGCAGGAAACCGATTTCAGGAGGTAGACTGGAATTGCATGTAAAGCATAGGAAAAGAGGCGGAACGTCCACAATGATGCACTTGGCCAAAAAGGGCGTATGCGTTCTTTCCTGAATATATTCAGGAAAAAACGCATACGCCCTTTTTGGCCAACCAAGAAAGCTTGCAAAGGAAATCTGCACTACAATGAAGGCTCACTGCCCCCCGGTCAAAAGGGCCATCTGAAAAAAGTGTAAAATCCAGAAAGGCAGGACAGGCCATGGAGAACTGGGAGCCTTGTTATGCTGACGGGCGGGATGTAAATTGCCAGCAGCCACTCTGGAGAAGTGTATGGTGTTTCCTGAAACATCCAAAAAACCAAGCAACAGAGCCTAGGGCACTTCCACTTATGGTCCTATAGCTTAGGGAAATTAAAATCAAAAAGACACAGCCACCCCAATGTTTGGGACGGCTCTGTTTACAAGAACCTCGTTTACGGTACAAGTTCAATATCACAGAAAGCGAAAAATGGATAAAGAAGTTGTGGTACTTACGTACAATGCAATATCACTCAGCAATGAAATCTATGTCATCAGGCCCGTAGCAGCATAATGAGTGGATTCAGGTACGATGATTCTAAGTGAAATAAGTCACACAGAAAAAGAAACATCATAAGATATCACTACTACACGGAATGTAAACTTGGCTACACAAGAACTGAATTACAAAACAGAACAGGGTGTCAAATGTAGAAAACCAACTCATGCTTGCTTAAGGGGAAAGGTGAGTTGGGGTGCTGCATACAACAAGAGATTGAAATTAGCACAGATACCGTTCCATAAGCCAAATATGTAACAGACAAGAGCTACTCCTTGCTCAACGAAGTGGACTCAACACCCCATATTAAACCCCTAAGAATATACCTGACTAGTAAGAATCTTAAAACCTATGGATTTATATGTCTCCGAAAGAGAATCAAGCGTGTGTACAGCGGCATAAACGCAGCAGTGATAGGACTGGTGAGGTTCAGTGAGCAAATACAGACCCTTTGAAGTCATATTGCATGGTACCCATTCCATGGGTCTCAACTCTCCATGTTTAAGGGATTCTTCCTTCAGCTAAATAATGCATGTGGAACCCAGAGTATGATCCACCGTGTGATCGGGAAACGTGTTCAACTGTGTCTCAGTTTTCGTCCCCTGGTACTCGGGTGCAACATTCCAGACGCTTTACTAACACTCTCCCCACTTGGAGAGTCGGTGCCTTTAAACTCCTGTTTGGCCCAGTTTGCAATTTCTGCGGAAGATGAACAGGAAGAGGGAGAACCAAGGAGAGACTAGCTGGAGGTGTCCGGACGGGCAAATTTAACTCTCATTTTCCACCAGGAAGAGGAATTAACCAAAGGCTCAGCGTGCCATGCCGGAACCACACTAGGGCCAGAAGCAATCCTGCGGTGTTGCGGCCAGCTCACAAGAAAGCGAGTTGAAGAAAGGAGCTCAGGGGCACTGTAATTCACAAACCTGCAGAGTTATAAATGACAGCTATCTTCCAAAAATATATTGAAGTAAGGCAGCCAAGAGGAGTTGAAAGCGGGGCAGAATTGCAGGAAACCGATTTCAGGAGGTAGACTGGAATTGCATGTAAAGCATAGGAAAAGAGGCAGAACATCGACAATGATGCACTTGGACAAAAACGGCATACGCATTTTTTCCTGTATATATTCAGGAAAAAAGGCATACCCCCTTTTTGGCCAACCAAGCAAGCTTGCAAAGGAAATCTGCACTACAATGAAGTCTCACTACCCCCGGTCAAAAGGGCCATCTGAAAAATGTGTAAAATCCAGAAAGGCAGGACAGGCCATGGAGAACTGGGAGCCTTGTTATGCTGATGGGCGGGATGTAAATTGCCAGCAGCCACTCTGGAGAAGTTTATGGTGTTTCCTGAAACATCCAAAAAACAAAGCAACAGAAGCTAGGGCACTTCCACTTATGGTCCTATAGCTTAGGGAAATTAAAATCAAAAAGACACACCCACCCCAAAGTTTGGGATGGCTCTGTTTACAAGAACCTCGTTTACGGTACAAGTTCAATATCACAGAAAGCGAAAAATGGATAAAGAAGTTGTGGTACTTACGTACAATGCAATATCACTCAGCAATGAAATCTATGTCATCAGGCCCGTAGCAGCATAATGAGTGGATTCAGGTACGATGATTCTAAGTGAAATAAGTCACACAGAAAAAGAAACATCATAAGATATCACTACTACACGGAATGAAAACTTGGCTACACAAGAACTGAATTACAAAACAGAACAGGGTGTCAAATGTAGAAAACCAACTTATGCTTGCTTAAGGGGAAAGGTGAGATGGGGTGCTGCATAAAACCAGAGATTGAAATTAGCACAGAAACCATTCCATAAGCCAAATATGTAATAGACAAGAGCTACATCTTGCTCAACGAAGTGGACACAACACCCCATATTAAACGCCTAAGAATATACCTGACTAGTAAGAATCTTAAAACCTGTGGATTTATATGTCTCCGAAAGAGAATCAAGTGTGTGTACAGCGGCATAAATGCAGCAGTGATAGGACTGGTGAGGTTCGGTGAGCAAATGAAGACCCTTTGAAGTCATATTGCATGGTACCCATTCCATGGGTCTCAACTTTCCATGTTTAAGGGATTCTTCCTTCAGCTAAAACATGCATGTGGAACCCAGAGTATGATCCACCATGTGATCGGGAAACGTGTTTAAATCTGTCTCAGTTTTCGTCCCCTGGTACTCGGGTGCAACATTCCAGACGCTTTACTAACACTCTCCCCACTTGGAGAGTCAGTGCCTTTAACCTCCTGTTTGGCCCAGTTTGCAATTTCTGTGGAAAATGAACAGGAATAGGGAGAACCAATGAGAGACTAGGTGGAGGTGTCCGGACGGGCAAAATTAACTCTCATTTCCCACCAGGAAGAGGAATTAACCAAAGGCTCAGCGTGCCATGCCGGAACCACACTAGGGCCAGAAGCAATCCTGCGGTGTTGCGGCCAGCTCACAAGAAAGCGAGTTGAAGAAAGGAGCTCAGGGGCACTGTAATTCACAAACCTGCAGAGTTATAAATAACAGTTATCGTTCAAAAATATATTGAAGTAAGGCTGCCAAGAGGACTTGAAAGCGGGGCAGAATACAGGAAACCGATTGCAGGAGGTAGACTGGAATTGCATGTAAAGCATAGGAAAAGAGGCAGAACGTCCACAATGATGCACTTGGCCAAAAAGGGCGTATGCGTTTTTTCCTGAATATATTCAGGAAAAAACGCATACGCCCTTTTTGGCCAACCAAGCAAGCTTGCAAAGGAAATCTGCACTACAATGAAGTCTCACTGCCCCCCGGTCAAAAGGGCCATCTGAAAAAAGTGTAAAATCCAGAAAGGCAGGACAGGCCATGGAGAATGGGAGCCTTGTTATGCTGATGGGCGGGATGTAAATTGCCAGCAGCCACTCTGGAGTAGTGTATGGTGTTTCCTGAAACATCCAAAAAACAGAGCAACAGAAGCTAGGGCACTTCCACTTATGGTCCTATAGCTTAGGGAAATTAAAATCAAAAAGACACAGCCACCCCAATGTTTGGGACGGCTCTGTTTACAAGAACCTCGTTTACAGTACAAGTTCAATATCACAGAAAGCGAAAAATGGATAAAGAATTTGTGGTACTTACGTACAATGCAATATCACTCAGCAATAAAATCTATGTCATCAGGCCCGTAGCAGCATAATGAGTGGATTCAGGTACGATGATTCTAAGTGAAATAAGTCACACAGAAAAAGAAACATCATAAGATATCACTAATACACGGAATGTAAACTTGGCTACACAGGAACTGAATTACAAAACAGAACAGGGTGTCAAATGTAGAAAACCAACTTATGCTTGCTTAAGGGGAAAGGTGAGTTGGGGTGCTGCATAAAACCAGAGATTGAAAGTAGCACAGATACCGTTCCATAAGCCAAATATGTAATAGACAAGAGCTACTCCTTGCTCAACGAAGTGGACTCAACACCCCATATTAAACGCCTAAGAATATACCTGACTAGTAAGAGTCTACCTGACTAGTAAGAATCTTAAAACCTATGGATTTATATGTCTCCGAAAGAGAATCAAGCGTTTGTACAGCGGCATAAACGCAGCAGTGATAGGATTGTTGAGGTTCGGTGAGCAAATGCAGCCCCTTTGAAGTCATATTGCATGGTACCCATTCCATGGGTCTCAACTCTCCAGGTTTAAGGGATTCTTCCTTCAGCTAAAACATGCATGTGGAACCCAGAGTATGATCCACTTTGTGATCGGGAAACGTGTTCAAATGTGTCTCAGTTTCGTCCCCTGGTACTCGGGTGCAACATACCAGACGCTTTACTAACACTCTCCCCACTTGGAGAGTCAGTGCCTTTAACCTCCTGTTTGGCCCAGTTTGCAATTTCTGTGGAAAATGAACAGGAAGAGGGAGAACCAATGAGAGACTAGGTGGAGGTGTCTGAATGGGCAAATTTAACTCTCATTTCCCACCAGGAAGAGGAATTAACCAAAGGCTCAGCATGCGAAGCCGGAACCAAACTAGGGCCTGAAGCAATCCTGCGGTGTTGCGGCCAGCTCACAAGAAAGCGAGTTGAAGAAAGGAGCTCACGGGCACTGTAATTCACAAACCTGCAGAGTTATAAATGACAGCTATCTTCCAAAAATATATTGAAGTAAGGCAGCCAAGAGGAGTTGAATGCGGGGCAGAATTGCAGGAAACCGATTTCAGGAGGTAGACTGGAATTGCATGTAAAGCATAGGAAAAGAGGCAGAACGTCCACAATGATGCACTTGGCCAAAAAGGGCGTATGCGTTTTTTCCTGAATACATTCAGGAAAAAACGCATACGCCCTTTTTGGCCAACCAAGCAAGCTTGCAAAGGAAATCTGCACTACAATGAAGTCTCACTGCCCCCCGGTCAAAAGGGCCATCTGAAAAAAGTGTAAAATCCAGAAAGGCAGGACAGGCCAAGGAGAACTAGGAGCCTTCTTATGCTGATGGGCGGGATGTAAATTGCCAGCAGCCACTCTGGAGAAGTGTATGGTGTTTCCTGAAACATCCAAAAAACAAAGCAACAGAGCCTAGGGCACTTCCACTAATGGTCCTATAGCTTAGGGAAATTAAAATCAAAAAGACACAGCCACCCCAAAGTTTGGGACGGCTCTGTTTACAAGAACCTCGTTTACGGTACAAGTTCAATATCACAGAAAGCGAAAAATAGATAAAGAAGTTGTGGTACTTACGTACAATGCAATATCACTGAGCAATGAAATCTATGTCATCAGGCCCGTAGCAGCATAATGAGTGGATTCAGGTACGATGATTCTAAGTGAAATGAGTCACACAGAAAAAGAAACATCATAAGTTATCACTACTACACGGAATGTAAACTTGGCTACACAGGAACTGAATTACAAAACAGAACAGGGTGTCAAATGCAGAAAATCAACTTATGCTTGCTTAAGGGGAAAGGTGAGTTGGGGTGCTGCATACAACAAGCAATTGAAATTAGCACAGATACCGTTCCATAAGCCAAATATGTAATAGACAAGAACTACTACTTGCTCAACGAAGTGGACTCAACACCCCATATTAAACGCCTAAGAATATACCTGACTTGTAAGAATCTTAAAACCTATGGATTTATATGTCTCTGAAAGAGAATCTAGCGTGTGTACAGCGGCATAAACGCAGCAGTGATAGGACTGGTGAGGTTCGGTGAGCAAATGCAGACCCTTTGAAGTCATATTGCATGGTACCCATTCCATGGGTCTCAACTCTCCAGGTTTAAGGGATTCTTCCTTCAGCTAAAACATGCATGTGGAACCCAGAGTATGATCCACCGTGTGATCGGGAAAAGTGTTCAAATGTGTCTCAGTTTTTGTCCCCTGGTACTCGGGTGCAACATTCCAGACGCTTTACTAACACTCCCCCACTTGGAGAGTCGGTGCCTTTAACCTCCTGTTTGGCCCAGTTTGCAATTTCTGTGGAAAATGAACAGGAATAGGGAGAACCAATGAGAGACTAGGTGGAGGTGTCCGGACGGGCAAATTTAACTCTCATTTCCCACCAGGAAGAGGAATTAAGCAAAGGCACAGCATGCCGTGCCGGAACGAAACTAGGGTCTGAAGCAATCCTGCGATGTTGCGGCCAGCTCACAAGAAAGTGAGTTGAAGAAAGGAGCTCAGGGGCACTGTAATTCACAAACCTGCAGAGTTATAAATGACAGCTATCTTCCAAAAATATATTGAAGTAAGGCAGCCAAGAGGAATTGAAAGCGGGGCAGAATTGCAGGAAACCGATTTCAGGAGGTAGACTGGAATTGCATGTAAAGCATAGGAAAAGAGGCAGAATGTCCACAATGATGCACTTGGCCAAAAAGGGCGTTTGCGTTTTTTCCTGAATATATTCAGGAAAAAACGCATACGCCCTTTTTGTCCAACCAAGCAAGCTTGCAAAGGAAATCTGCACTACAATGAAGTCTCACTGCCCCCCGGTCAAAAGGGACATCTGAAATAAGTGTAAAATCCAGAAAGGCAGGACAGGCCATGGAGAACTGGGAGCCTTGTTATGCTGATGGGCGGGATGTAAATTGCCAGCAGCCACTCTGGAGAAGTGTATGGTGTTTCCTGAAACATCCAAAAAACAAAGCAACAGAGCCTAGGGCACTTCTACTTATGGTCCTATAGCTTAGGGAAATTAAAATCAAAAAGACACAGCCACCCCAAAGTTTGGGCTGGCTCTGTTTACAAGAACCTCGTTTACGGTACAAGTTGAATATCACAGAAAGCGAAAAATGGATAAAGAAGTTGTGGTACTTACGTACAATGCAATATCACTCAGCAATGAAATCTATGTCATCAGGTCCGTAGCAGCATAATGAGTGGATTCAGGTACGATGATTATAAGTGAAATAAGTCACACAGAAAAAGAAACATCATAAGATATCACTAATACACGGAATGTAAACTTGGCTACACAGGAACTGAATTACAAAACATAACAGGGTTTCAAATGTAGAAAACCAACTTATGCTTCATTAAGGGGAAAGGTGACTTGCGGTGCGGCATAAAACCAGAGATTGAAATTAGCACAGATACCGTTCCATAAGCCAAATATGTAATAGACAAGAGCTACTCCTTGCTCAACGAAGTGGACTCAACACCCCATATTAAACGCCTAAGAATATACCTGACTAGTAACAATCTTAAAACCTATGGATTTATATGTCTCTGAAAGAGAATCAAGCATGTGTACAGCGGCATGAACGCACCAGTGATAGGACTGGTGAGGTTCGGTGAGCAAATGCAGACCCTTTGAAGTCATATTGCATGGTACCCATTCCATGGGTCTCAACTCTCCATGTTTAAGGGATTCTTCCTTCAGCTAAAACATGCATGTGGAACCCAGAGTATGATCCACCGTGTGATTGGAAAACGTGTTCAAATGTTTCTCAGTTTTCGTCCCCTGGTACTCAGGTGCAACATTCCAGACGCTTTACTAACACTCCCCCACTTGGAGAGTCAGTGCCTTTAACCTCCTGTTTGGCCCAGTTTGCAATTTCTGTGGAAAATGAACAGGAATAGGGAGAACCAATGAGAGACTAGGTGGAGGTGTCTGGACGGGCAAATTTAACTCTCATTTCCCACCAGGAAGAGGAAATAACCAAAGGCGCAGCATGCCGTGCCAGAACCAAACTAGGGCCTGAAGCAATCCTGCGATGTTGCGGCCAGCTCACAAGAAAGTGAGTTGAAGAAAGGAGCTCAGGGACACTGTAATTCACAAACCTGCAGAGTTATAAATGACAGCTATCTTCCAAAAATATATTGAAGTAAGGCTGCCAAAAGGAGTTGAAAGCGGGGCAGAATTGCAGGAGACCGATTTCAGGAGGTAGACTGGAATTGCATGTAAAGCATAGGAAAAGAGGCAGAACGTCCACAATGATGCACTTGGCCAAAAAGTGCGTATGCGTTTTTTCCTGAATATATTCAGGAAAAAACGCATACGCCCTTTTTGGCCAACCAAGCAAGCTTGCAAAGGACATCTGCACTACAATGAAGTCTCACTGCCCCCCGGTCAAAAGGGCCATCTGAAAAAAGTGTAAAATCCAGAAAGGCTGGACAGGCCATGGAGAACTGGGAGCCATGTTATGCTGATGGGCGGGATGTAAATTGCCAACAGCCACTGTGGAGAAGTGTATGGTGTTTCCTGAAACATCTAAAAAACAAAGCAACAGAGCCTAGGGCACTTCCACATATGGTCCTATAGCTTAGGGAAATTAAAATCAAAAAGACACAGCCACCCCAAATTTTGGGCCGGCTCTGTTTACAAGAACCTCGTTTACGGTACAAGTTCAATATCACAGAAAGCGAAAAATGGATAAAGAAGTTGTGGTACTTACGTACAATGCAATATCACTCAGCAATGAAATCTATGTCATCAGGCCCGTAGCAGCATAATGAGTGGATTCAGGTACGATGATTGTAAGTGAAATAAGTCACACAGAAAAAGAAGCATCATAAGATATCACTAATACACGGAATGTAAACTTGGCTACAAAGGAACTGAATTACAAAACAGAACAGGGTCTCAAATGTAGAATACCAACTTATGCTTGCTTAAGGGGAAAGGTGAGTTGGGGTGCTGCATAAAACCAGAGATTGAAATTAGCACAGATACCTTTCCATAAGCCAAATATGTAATAGAGAAGAGCTACTCCTTGCTCAACGAAGTGGACTCAACACCCCATATTAAACGCCTAAGAATATACCTGACTAGTAAGAATCTTAAAACCTATAGATTTATATGTCTCCGAAAGAGAATCAAACGTGTGTACAGCGGCATAAACGCAGCAGTGATAGGATTGGTGAGGTTCGGTGAGCAAATGCAGACCCTTTGAAGTCATATTGCATGGTACCAATTCCATGGGTCTCAACTCTCCAGGTTTAAGGGATTCTTCCTTCAGCTAAAACATGCATGTGGAACCCAGAGTATGATCCACGGTGTGATCGGGAAACGTGTTCAAATGTGTCTCAGTTTTCGTGCCCTAGTACTCGGGTGCAACATTCCAGACGCTTTACTAACACTCTCCCCACTTGGAGAGTCAGTGCCTTTAACCTCCTGTTTGGCCAGTTTGCAATTTCTGTGGAAAATGAACAGGAATAGGGAGAACCAATGAGAGACTAGGTGGAGGTGTCTGGACAAGCAAATTTAACTCTCATTTCCCACCAGGAAGAGGAATTAACCAAAGGCTCAGCATGCCATGCCGGAACCAAACTAGGGTCTGAAGCAATCCTGCGGTGTTGCGGCCAGCTCACAAGAAAGCGAGTTGAAGAAAGGAGCACAGGGGCACTGTAATTCACAAACCTGCAGAGTTATAAATGACAGCTATCTTCCAAAAATATATTGAAGTAAGGCTGCCAAGAGGAGTTGAAAGCGGGGCAGAATTGCACGAAACCGATTTCAGGAGGTAGACTGGAATTGCATGTAAAGCATAGGAAAAGAGGCAGAACGTCCACAATGATGCACTTGGCCAAAAAGGGCGTATGCGTTTTTTCCTGAATATATTCAGGAAAAAACGCATACGCCCTTTTTGGCCAACCAAGCAAGCTTGCAAAGGAAATCTGCACTACAATGAAGTCTCACTGCCCCCCGGTCAAAAGGGCCATCTGAAAAAAGTGTAAAATCCAGAAAGGCAGGACAGGCCATGGAGAACTGCGAGCCTTGTTATGCTGATGGGTGGGATGTAAATTGCCAACAGCCACTGTGGAGAAGTGTATGGTGTTTCCTGAAACATCTAAAAAACAAAGCAACAGAGCCTAGGGCACTTCCACATATGGTCCTATAGCTTAGGGAAATTAAAATAAAAAAGACAGAGCCACCCCAAATTTTGGGCCGGCTCTGTTTACAAGAACCTCGTTTACGGTACAAGTTCAATATCACAGAAAGCGAAAAATGGATAAAGAAGTTGTGGTACTTACGTACAATGCAATATCACTCAGCAATGAAATCTATGTCATCAGGCCCGTAGCAGCATAATGAGTGGATTCAGGTACGATGATTGTAAGTGAAATAAGTCACACAGAAAAAGAAGCATCATAAGATATCACTAATACACGGAATGTAAACTTGGCTACAAAGGAACTGAATTACAAAACAGAACAGGGTCTCAAATGTAGAATACCAACTTATGCTTGCTTAAGGGGAAAGGTGAGTTGGGGTGCTGCATAAAACCAGAGATTGAAATTAGCACAGATACTGTTCCATAAGCCAAATATGTAATAGACAAGAGCTACTCCTTGCTCAACGAAGTGGACTCAACACCCCATATTAAACGCCTAACAATATACCTGACTAGTAAGAATCTTAAAACCTATGGATTTATATGTCTCCGAAAGGGAATCAAACGTGTGTACAGAGGCATAAACGGAGCAGTGATAGGATTGGTGAGGTTCGGTGAGCAAATGCAGACCCTTCGAAGTCATATTGCATGGTACCAATTCCATGGGTCTCAACTCTCCATGTTTAAGGGATTCTTCCTTCAGCTAAAACATGCATGTGGAACCCAGAGTATGATCCACGGTGTGATCGGGAAACGTGTTCAAATGTGTCTCAGTTTTCGTCCCCTAGTACTCGGGTGCAACATTCCAGATGCTTTACTAACACTCTCCCCACTTGGAGAGACAGTGCCTTTAACCTCCTGTTTGGCCAGTTTGCAATTTCTGTGGAAAATGAACAGGAATAGGGAGAACCAATGAGAGACTAGGTGGAGGTGTCCGGACGGGCAAATTTAACTCTCATTTCCCACCAGGAGGAGGAATTAACCAAAGGCTCAGCATGCCATGCCGGAACCAAACTAGGTTCTGAAGCAATCCTGCGGTGTTGCGGCCAGCTCACAAGAAAGCGAGTTGAAGAAAGGAGCTCAGGGGCACTGTAATTCACAAACCTGCAGAGTTATAAATGACAGCTATCTTCCAAAAATATATTGAAGTAAGGGTGCCAAGAGGAGTTGAAAGCGGGGCAGAATTGCAGGAAACCGATTTCAGGAGGTAGACTGGAATTGCATGTAAAGCATAGGAAAAGAGGCAGAACGTCCACAATGATGCACTTGGCCAGAAAGGGCGTATGCGTTTTTTCCTGAATATATTCAGGAAAAAACGCATACGCCCTTTTTGGCCAACCAAGCAAGCTTGCAAAGAAAATCTGCACTACAATGAAGTCTCACTGCCCCCCGGTCAAAAGGGCCATCTGAAAAAAGTGTAAAATCCAGAAAGGCAGGACAGGCCATGGAGAACTGAAAGCCTTGTTATGCTGATGGGCGGGATGTAAATTGCCAACAGCCACTGTGGAGAAGTGTATGGTGTTTCCTGAAACATCTAAAAAACAAAGCAACAGAGCCTAGGGCACTTCCACATATGGTCCTATAGCTTAGGGAAATTAAAATTAAAAAGACACAGCCACCCCAATGTTTGGGACGGCTCTGTTTACAAGAACCTCGTTTACGGTACAAGTTCAATATCACAGAAAGCGAAAAATGGATAAAGAAGTTGTGGTACTTCCGTACAATGCAATATCACTCAGCAATGAAATCTATGTCATCAGGCCCGTAGCAGCATAATGAGTGGATTCAGGTACGATGATTCTAAGTGAAATAAGTCACACAGAAAAAGAAATATCATAAGGTATCACTAATGCACGGAATGTAAACTTGGCTACACAGGAACTGAATTACAAAACAGAACAGGGTCTCAAATGTAGAAAACCAACTTATGCTTGCTTAAGGGGAAAGGTGAGTTGGGGTGCTGCATAAAACCAGAGATTGAAATTAGCACAGATACCGTTCCGTAAGCCAAATATGTAATAGACAAGAGCTACTCCTTGCTCAACGAAGTGGACTCAACACCCCATATTAAACGCCTAAGAATATACCTGACTAGTAAGAATCTTAAAACCTATGGATTTATATGTCTCCGAAAGGGAATCAAGCGTGTGAACAGCGGCATAAACGCAGCAGTGATAGGATTGGTGAGGTTCGGTGAGCAAATGCAGACCCTTTGAAGTCATATTGCATGGTACCCATTCCATGGGTCTCAACTCTCCAGGTTTAAGGGATTCTTCCTTCAGCTAAAACACGCATGTGGAACCCAGAGTATGATCCACCGTGTGGTCAGGAAACGTGTTCAAATGTGTCTCAGTTTTCGTCCCCTGGTACTCGGGTACAACATTCCAGACGCTTTACTAACACTCTCCCCACTTGGAGAGTCAGTGCCTTTAACCTCCTATTTCACCCAGTTTGCAATTTCTGTGGAAAATGAACAGGAATAGGGAGAACCAATGAGATATTAGGTGGAGGTGTCTGGACGGGCAAATTTAACTCTCATTTCCCACCAGGAAGAGGAATTAACCAAAGGTTCAGCATGCCGTGCCGGAACGAAACTAGGGCCTTAAGCAATCCTGCGGTGTTGCGGCCAGCTCACAAGAAAGCGAGTTGAAGAAAGGAGCTCAGGGGCACTGTAATTCACAAACCTGCAGAGTTATAAATGACAGCTATCTTCCAAAAATATATTGAAGTAAGGCTGCCAAAAGGAATTGAAAGCGGGGCAGAATTGCAGGAAACCGATTTCAGGAGGTAGACAGGAATTGCATGTAAAGCATAGGAAAAGAGGCAGAACGTCCACAATGATGCACTTGGCCAAAAAGGGCGTATGCGTTTTTTCCTGAATATATTCAGGAAAAAACGCATACGCCCTTTTTGGCCAACCAAGCAAGCTTGCAAAGGAAATCTGCACTACAATGAAGTCTCACTGCCCCCCGGTCAAAAGGGCCATCTGAAAAAAGTGTAAAATCCAGAAAGGCAGGACAGGCCATGGAGAACTGGGAGCCTTGTTATGCTGATGGGCGGGATATAAATTGCCAGCAGCCACTCTGGAGAAGTGTATGGTGTTTCCTGAAACATCCAAAAAACAAAGCAACAGAGCCTAGTGCATTTCCACTTATTGTCCTATAGCTTAGGGCAATTAAAATCAAAAAGACACAGCCACCCAAAGTTTTGGCCGGCTCTGTTTACAAGAACCTCGTTTACGGTAGAAGTTCAATATCACAGAAAGCGAAAAATGGATAAAGAATTTGTGGTACTTACGTACAATGCAATATCACTCAGTAATGAAATCTGTGTCATCAGGCCCGTAGCAGCATAATGAGTGGATACAGGTACGATGATTCTAAGTGAAATAAGTCACACAGAAAAAGAAACATCATAAAATATCACTACTACACGGAATGTAAACTTGGCTACACAAGAACTGAATTACAAAACAGAACAGGGCCTCAAATGTAGAAAACCAACTTATGCTTGCTTAAGGGGAAAGGTGAGTTGGGGTGCTTCATAAAACCAGAGATTGAAATTAGCCCAGATACCGTTCCATAAGCCAAATATGTAATAGACAAGAGCTACTCCTTGCTCAACGAAGTGGACTCAACACCCCATATTAAACGCCTAAGAATATACCTGACTAGTAAGAATCTTAAAACCTATGGATTTATATGTCTCCGAAAGAGAATCAAGCGTGTGTACAGCGGCATAAGCGCAGCAGTGATAGGATTGGTGAGGTTCGGTGAGCAAATGCAGACCCTTTGAAGTCATATTGCATGGTACCCATTCCATGGGTCTCAACTCTCCATGTTTAAGGGATTCTTCCTTCAGCTAAAACATGCATGTGGAACCCAGAGTATGATCCACCGTGTGATCGGAAAACGTGTTCAAATGTGTCTCAGTTTTCGTCCCCTGGTACTCGGGTGCAACATTCCAGATGCTTTACTAACACTCTCCCCACTTGGAGAGTCAGTGCCTTTAACCTCCTGTTTGGCCCAGTTTGCAATTTCTGTGGAAAATGAACAGGAATAGGGAGAACCAATGAGAGACTAGGTGGAGGTGTCCGGACGGGCAAATTTAACTCTCATTTCCCACCAGGAAGAGGAATTAACCAAAGGCTCAGCGTGCCATGCCGGAACCAAACTAGGGCCTGAAGCAATCCTGCGGTGCTGCGGCCAGCTCACAAGAAAGCGAGTTGAAGAAAGGAGCTCAGGGGCACTGTAATTCACAAAGCTGCAGAGTTATAAATGACAGCTATCGTCCAAAAATATATTGAAGGAAGGCTGCCAAGAGGAGTTGAAAGCGGGGCAGAATTGCAGGAAACCGATTTCAGGAGGTAGACTGGAATTGCATGTAAAGCATAGGAAAAGAGGCAGAACGTCCACAATGATGCACTTGGCCAAAAAGGGCGTATGCGTTTTTTCCTGAATATATTCAGGAAAAAACGCATACGCCCTTTTTGGCCAACCAAGCAAGCTTGCAAAGGAAATCTGCACTACAATGAAGTCTCACTGCCCCCCGGTCAAAAGGGCCTTCTGAAAAAAGTGTAAAATCCAGAAAGGCAGGACAGGTCATGGAGAACTGGGAGCCTTGTTATGCTGATGGGCGGGATGTAAATTGCCAGCAGCCACTCTGGAGAAGTGTATGGTGTTTCCTGAAACATCCAAAAAACAAAGCAACAGAGCCTAGGGCACTTCCACTTATGGTCCTATAGCTTAGGGAAATTAAAATCAAAAAGACACAGCCACCCTAAAGTTTGGGATGGCTCTGTTTACAAGAACCTCGTTTACAGTACAAGTTCAATATCACAGAATGCAAAAAATGGATAAAGAAGTTGTGGTACTTCCGTACAATGCAATATCACTCAGCAATGAAATCTATGTCATCAGGCCCGTAGCAGCATAATGAGTGGATTCAGGTATGATGATTCTAAGTGAAATAAGTCACACAGAAAAAGAAACATCATAAGATATCACTACTACACGGAATGTAAACTTGGCTACACAAGAACTGAATTACAAAACAGAACAGGGCCTCAAATGTAGAAAACCAACTTATGCTTGCTTAAGGAGAAAGGTGAGTTGGGGTGCTTCATAAAACCAGAGATTGAAATTAGCCCAGATACCGTTCCATAAGCCAAATATGTAATAGACAAGAGCTACTCCTTGCTCAACGAAGTGGACTCAACACCCCATATTAAACGCCTAAGAATATACCTGACTAGTAAGAATCTTAAAACCTATGGATTTATATGTCTCCGAAAGAGAATCAAGCGTGTGTACAGCGGCATAAGCGCAGCAGTGATAGGATTGGTGAGGTTCGGTGAGCAAATGCAGACCCTTTGAAGTCATATTGCATGGTACCCATTCCATGGGTCTCAACTCTCCATGTTTAAGGGATTCTTCCTTCAGCTAAAACATGCATGTGGAACCCAGAGTATGATCCACCGTGTGATCGGGAAACGTGTTCAAATGTGTCTCAGTTTTTGTCCCCTGGTACTCGGGTGCAACATTCCAGACGCTTTACTAACACTCTCCCCACTTGGAGAGTCGGTGCCTTTAACCTCCTGTTTGGCCCAGTTTGCAATTTCTGTGGAAAATGAACAGGAATAGGGAGAACCAATGAGAGACTAGGTGGAGGTGTCTGGACGGGCAAATTTAACTCTCATTTCCCACCAGGAAGAGGAATTAACCAAAGGCTCAACATGCCATGCCGGAACCAAACTAGGGCCTGAAGCAATCCTGCGGTGTTGCTGCCAGCTCACAAGAAAGCAACTTGAAGAAAGGAGCTCAGGGGCACTGTAATTCACAAACCTGCAGAGTTATAAATGACAGCTATCTTCCAAAAATATATTGAAGTAAGGCAGCCAAGAGGAATTGAAAGTGGGGCAGAATTGCAGGCAACCGATTTCAGGAGGTAGACTGGAATTGCATGTAAAGCATAGGAAAAAAGGCAGAACGTCCACAATGATGCACTTGGCCAAAAAGGGCGTATGCGTTTTTTCCTGAATATATTCAGGAAAAAACGCATACGCCCTTTTTGGCCAACCAAGCAAGCTTGCAAAGGAAATCTGCACTACAATGAAGTCTCACTGCCCCCCGGTCAAAAGGGCCATCTGAAAAAAGTGTAAAATCCAGAAAGGCAGGACAGGCCAAGGAGAACTAGGAGCCGTCTTATGCTGACGGGCGGGATGTAAATTGCCAGCAGCCACTCTGGAGAAGTGTATGGTGTTTCCTGAAACATCCAAAAAACAAAGCAACAGAGCCTAGGGCACTTCCACTTATGGTCCTATAGCTTAGGGAAATTAAATTCAAAAAGACACAGCCACCCCAAAGTTTGGGATGGCTCTGTTTACAAGAACCTCGTTTACGGTACAAGTTCAATATCACAGAAAGCGAAAAATGGATAAAGAAGTTGTGGTACTTACGTACAATGCAATATCACTCAGCAATGAAATCTATGTCATCAGGCCCGTAGCAGCATAATGAGTGGATTCAGGTATGATGATTCTAAGTGAAATGAGTCACACAGAAAAAGAAACATCATAAGTTATCACTACTACACGGAATGTAAACTTGGCTACACAGGAACTGAATTACAAAACAGAAAATGGTGTCAAATGTAGAAAACCCACTTATGCTTGCTTAAGGGGAAAGGTGAGTTGGGGTGCTACATACAACAAGAGATTGAAATTAGCACAGATACCGTTCCATAAGCCAAATATGTAATAGACAAGAACTACTACTTGCTCAACGAAGTGGACTCAACACCCCATATTAAAAGCCTAAGAATATACCTGACTAGTAAGAATCTTAAAACCTATGGATTTATATATCTCTGAAAGAGAATCAAGCGTGTGTACAACGGCATAAACGCAGCAGTGATAGGATTGGTGAGGTTCGGTGAGCAAATGCAGACCCTTTGAAGTCATATTGCATGGTACCCATTCCATGGGTCTCAACTCTCCATGTTTAAGGGATTCTTCCTTCAGCTAAAACATGCATGTGGAACCCAGAGTATGATCCACCGTGTGATCGGAAAACGTGTTCAAATGTGTCTCAGTTTTCATCCCCTAGTACTCGGGTGCAACATTCCAGACGCTTTACTAACACTCTCCCCACTTGGAGAGTCAGTGCCTTTAACCTCCTGTTTGGCCAGTTTGCAATTTCTGTGGAAAATGAACAGGAATAAAGAGAACCAATGAGAGACTAGGTGGAGGTGTCCGGACGGGCAAATTTAACTCTCATTTCCCACCAGGAGGAGGAATTAACCAAAGGCTCAGCATGCCATGCCGGAACCACACTAGGCCTGAAGCAATCCTGCGGTGTTGCGGCCAGCTCACAAGAAAGCGAGTTGAAGAAAGGAGCTCAGGGGCACTGTAATTCACAAACCTGCAGAGTTATAAATGACAGCCATCTTCCAAAAATATATTAAAGTAAGGCTGCCAAGAGGAGTTGACAGCGGGGCAGAATTGCAGGAAACCGATTTCAGGAGGTAGACTGGAATTGCATGTAAAGCATAGGAAAAGAGGCAGAATGTCCACAATGATGCACTTGGCCAAAAAGGGCGTATGCGTTTTTTCCTGAATATATTCAGGAAAAAACGCATACGCCCTTTTTGGCCAACCAAGCAAGCTTGCAAAGGAAATCTGCACTACAATGAAGTCTCACTGCCCCCCAGTCAAAAGGGCCATCTGAAAAAAGTGTAAAATCCAGAAAGGCAGGACAGGCCATGGAGAACTGCGAGCCTTGTTATGCTGATGGGTGGGATGTAAATTGCCAACAGCCACTGTGGAGAAGTGTATGGTGTTTCCTGAAACATCTAAAAAACAAAGCAACAGAGCCTAGGGCACTTCCACATATGGTCCTATAGCTTAGGGAAATTAAAATCAAAAAGACACAGCCACCCCAAATTTTGGGCCGGCTCTGTTTACAAGAACCTCGTTTACGGTACAAGTTCAATATCACAGAAAGCGAAAAATGGATAAAGAAGTTGTGGTACTTACGTACAATGCAATATCACTCAGCAATGAAATCTATGTCATCAGGCCCGTAGCAGCATAATGAGTGGATTCAGGTACGATGATTGTAAGTCACACAGAAAAAGAAACATCATAAGATATCACTAATACACGGAATGTAAACTTGGCTACACAGGAACTGAATTACAAAACAGAAAAGGGTGTCAAATGTAGAAAACCAACTTATGCTTGCTTAAGGGGAAAGGTGAGTTGGGGTGCTGCATAAAACCAGAGATTGAAAGTAGCACAGATACCGTTCCATAAGCCAAATATGTAATAGACAAGAGCTACTCCTTGCTCAACGAAGTGGACTCAACACCCCATATTAAACGCCTAAGAATATACCTGACTAGTAAGAATCTTAAAACCTATGGATTTATATGTCTCCAAAAGAGAATCAAACGTGTGTACAGAGGCATAAACGCAGCAGTGATAGGATTGGTGAGGTTCGGTGAGCAAATGCAGACCCTTTGAAGTCATATTGCATGGTACCAATTCCATGGGTCTCAACTCTCCAGGTTTAAGGGATTCTTCCTTCAGCTAAAACATGCATGTGGAACCCAGAGTATGATCCACCGTGTGGTCAGGAAACGTGTTCAAATGTGTCTCAGTTTTCGTCCCCTGGTACTCGGGTACAACATTCCAGACGCTTTACTAACACTCTCCCCACTTGGAGAGTCAGTGCCTTTAACCTCCTATTTGACCCAGTTTGCAATTTCTGTGGAAAATGAACAGGAATAGGGAGAACCAATGAGAGACTAGGTGGAGGTGTCTGGACGGGCAAATTTAACTCTCATTTCCCACCAGGAAGAGGAATTAACCAAAGGTTCAGCATGCCGTGCCGGAACGAAACTAGGGCCTGAAGCAATCCTGCGGTGTTGCGGCCAGCTCACAAGAAAGCGAGTTGAAGAAAGGAGCTCAGGGGCACTGTAATTCACAAACCTGCAGAGTTATAAATGACAGCTATCTTCCAAAAATATATTGAAGTAAGGCTGCCAAGAGGAATTGAAAGCGGGGCAGAATACAGGAAACCGATTTCAGGAGGTAGACTGGAATTGCATGTAAAGCATAGGAAAAGAGGCAGAACGTCCACAATGATGCACTTGGCCAAAAAGGGCGTATGCGTTTTTTCCTGAATATATTCAGGAAAAAACGCATACGCCCTTTTTGGCCAACCAAGCAAGCTTGCAAAGGAAATCTGCACTACAATGAAGTCTCACTGCCCCCCGGTCAAAAGGGCCATCTGAAAAAAGTGTAAAATCCAGAAAGGCAGGACAGGCCATGGAGAATGGGAGCCTTGTTATGCTGATGGGCGGGATGTAAATTGCCAGCAGCCACTCTGGAGAAGTGTATGGTGTTTCCTGAAACATCCAAAAAACAGAGCAACAGAAGCTAGGGCACTTCCACTTATGGTCCTATAGCTTAGGGAAATTAAAATCAAAAAGACACAGCCACCCCAATGTTTGGGACGGCTCTGTTTACAAGAACCTCGTTTACAGTACAAGTTCAATATCACAGAAAGCGAAAAATGGATAAAGAATTTGTGGTACTTACGTACAATGCAATATCACTCAGCTATAAAATCTATGTCATCAGGCCCGTAGCAGCATAATGAGTGGATTCAGGTACGATGATTCTAAGTGAAATAAGTCACACAGAAAAAGAAACATCATAAGATATCACTAATACACGGAATGTAAACTTGGCTACACAGGAACTGAATTACAAAACAGAACAGGGTGTCAAATGTAGAAAACCAACTTATGCTTGCTTAAGGGGAAAGGTGAGTTGGGGTGCTGCATAAAACCAGAGATTGAAAGTAGCACAGATACCGTTCCATAAGCCAAATATGTAATAGACAAGAGCTACTCCTTGCTCAACGAAGTGGACTCAACACCCCATATTAAACGCCTAAGAATATACCTGACTTGTAAGAATCTTAAAACCTATGGATTTATATGTCTCTGAAAGAGAATCTAGCGTGTGTACACCGGCATAAACGCAGCAGTGATAGGACTGGTGAGGTTCGGTGAGCAAATGCAGACTCTTTGAAGTCATATTGCATGGTACCCATTCCATGGGTCTCAACTCTCCAGGTTTAAGGGATTCTTCCTTCAGCTAAAACATGCATGTGGAACCCAGAGTATGATCCACCGTGTGATCGGGAAACGTGTTCAAATGTGTCTCAGTTTTTGTCCCCTGGTACTCGGGTGCAACATTCCAGACGCTTTACTAACACTCTCCCCACTTGGAGAGTCGGTGCCTTTAACCTCCTGTTTGGCCCAGTTTGCAATTTCTGTGGAAAATGAACAGGAATAGGGAGAACCAATGAGAGACTAGGTGGAGGTGTCTGGACGGGCAAATTTAACTCTCATTTCCCACCAGGAAGAGGAATTAACCAAAGGCTCAACATGCCATGCCGGAACCAAACTAGGGCCTGAAGCAATCCTGCGGTGTTGCTGCCAGCTCACAAGAAAGCAACTTGAAGAAAGGAGCTCAGGGGCACTGTAATTCACAAACCTGCAGAGTTATAAATGACAGCTATCTTCCAAAAATATATTGAAGTAAGGCTGCCAAGAGGAGTTGAAAGCGGGGCAGAATTGCACGAAACCGATTTCAGGAGGTAGACTGGAATTGCATGTAAAGCATAGGAAAAGAGGCAGAACGTCCACAATGATGCACTTGGCCAAAAAGGGCGTATGCGTTTTTTCCTGAATATATTCAGGAAAAAACGCATACGCCCTTTTTGGCCAACCAAGCAAGCTTGCAAAGGAAATCTGCACTACAATGAAGTCTCACTGCCCCCCGGTCAAAAGGGCCATCTGAAAAAAGTGTAAAATCCAGAAAGGCAGGACAGGCCATGGAGAACTGCGAGCCTTGTTATGCTGATGGGTGGGATGTAAATTGCCAACAGCCACTGTGGAGAAGTGTATGGTGTTTCCTGAAACATCTAAAAAACAAAGCAACAGAGCCTAGGGCACTTCCACATATGGTCCTATAGCTTAGGGAAATTAAAATCAAAAAGACACAGCCACCCCAAATTTTGGGCCGGCTCTGTTTACAAGAACCTCGTTTACGGTACAAGTTCAATATCACAGAAAGCGAAAAATGGATAAAGAAGTTGTGGTACTTACGTACAATGCAATATCACTCAGCAATGAAATCTATGTCATCAGGCCCGTAGCAGCATAATGAGTGGATTCAGGTACGATGATTGTAAGTGAAATAAGTCACACAGAAAAAGAAGCATCATAAGATATCACTAATACACGGAATGTAAACTTGGCTACAAAGGAACTGAATTACAAAACAGAACAGGGTCTCAAATGTAGAATACCAACTTATGCTTGCTTAAGGGGAAAGGTGAGTTGGGGTGCTGCATAAAACCAGAGATTGAAATTAGCACAGATACCGTTCAATAAGCCAAATATGTAATAGACAAGAGCTACTCCTTGCTCAACGAAGTGGACTCAACACCCCATATTAAACGCCTAAGAATATACCTGACTAGTAAGAATCTTAAAACCTATGGATTTATATGTCTCCGAAAGAGAATCAAACGTGTGTACAGAGGCATAAACGCAGCAGTGATAGGATTGGTGAGGTTCGGTGAGCAAATGCAGACCCTTTGAAGTCATATTGCATGGTACCAATTCCATGGGTCTCAACTCTCCAGGTTTAAGGGATTCTTCCTTCAGCTAAAACATGCATGTGGAACCCAGAGTATGATCCACGGTGTGATCGGGAAACGTGTTCAAATGTGTCTCAGTTTTCGTCCCCTAGTACTCGGGTGCAACATTCCAGATGCTTTACTAACACTCTCCACACTTGGAGAGTCAGTGCCTTTAACCTCCTGTTTGGCCCAGTTTGCAATTTCTGTGGAAAATGAACAGGAATAGGGAGAACCAATGAGAGACTAGGTGGAGGTGTCTGGACGGGCAAATTTAACTCTCATTTCCCACCAGGAAGAGGAATTAACCAAAGGCTCAACATGCCATGCCGGAACCAAACTAGGGCCTGAAGCAATCCTGCGGTGTTGCTGCCAGCTCACAAGAAAGCAACTTGAAGAAAGGAGCTCAGGGGCACTGTAATTCACAAACCTGCAGAGTTATAAATGACAGCTATCTTCCAAAAATATATTGAAGTAAGGCAGCCAAGAGGAATTGAAAGTGCGGCAGAATTGCAGGCAACCGATTTCAGGAGGTAGACTGGAATTGCATGTAAAGCATAGGAAAAGAGGCAGAATGTCCACAATGATGCACTTGGCCAAAAAGGGCGTATGCGTTTTTTCCTGAATATATTCAGGAAAAAACGCATACGTCCTTTTTGGCCAACCAAGCAAGCTTGCAAAGGAAATCTGCACTACAATGAAGTCTCACTGCCCCCCGGTCAAAAGGGCCATCTGAAAAAAGTGTAAAATCCAGAAAGGCAGGACAGGCCATGGAGAACTGGGAGCCTTGTTATGCTGATGGGCGGGATTTAAATTGCCAACACCCACTCTGGAGAAGTATATGGTGTTTCCTGAAACATCTAAAAAACAAAGCAACAGAGCCTAGGGCACTTCCACATATGGTCCTATAGCTTAGGGAAATTAAAATCAAAAAGACACAGCCACCCCAAAGTTTGGGATGGCTCTGTTTACAAGAACCTCATTTACCTTACAAGTTCAATATCACAGAAAGCGAAAAATGGATAAAGAAGTTGTGGAACTTACGTACAATGCAATATCACTCAGCAATGAAATCTATGTCATCAGGCCCGTAGCAGCATAATGAGTGGATTCAGGTACGATGATTCTAAGTGAAATAAGTCACACAGAAAAAGAAATATCATAAGGTATCACTAATATACGGAATGTAAACTTGGCTACACAGGAACTGAATTACAAAACAGAACAGGGTCTCAAAAGTAGAAACCCAAGTTATGCTTGCTTAAGTGGAAAGGTGAGTTGGGGTGGTGCATAAAACCAGAGATTGAAATTAGCACAGATACCGTTCCATAAGCCAAATATGTAATAGACAAGAGCTACTCCTTGCTCAACGAAGTGGACTCAACACCCCATATTAAACGCCTAAGAATATACCTGACTAGTAAGAATCTTAAAACCTATGGATTTATATGTCTCTGAAAGAGAATCAAGCGTGTGTACAGCGGCATAAACGCAGCAGTGATAGGACTGGTGAGGTTCGGTGAGCAAATGCAGACCCTTTGAAGTCATATTGCATGGTACCCATTCCATGGGTCTCAACTCTCCAGGTTTAAGGGATTCTTCCTTCAGCTAAAACATGCATGTGGAACCCAGAGTATGATCCACCGTGTGATCGGGAAACGTGTTCAAATGTGTCTCAGTTTTCGTCCCCTGGTACTCGGGTGCAACATTCCAGACGCTTTACTAACACTCTCCCCACTTGGAGAGTCAGTGCCTTTAACCTCCTGTTAGGCCAGTTTGCAATTTCTGTGGAAAATGAACAGGAATAGGGAGAACCAATGAGAGACTAGGTGGAGGTTTCTGGACAGGCAAATTTAACTCTCATTTCCCACCAGGAAGAGGAATTAACCAAAGGCTCAGCATGCCATGCCG
Source organism: Leucopleurus acutus (assembly GCF_964270905.1). Taxonomy (NCBI): domain Eukaryota; kingdom Metazoa; phylum Chordata; class Mammalia; order Artiodactyla; family Delphinidae; genus Leucopleurus; species Leucopleurus acutus. The sequence continues at coordinate 80,223 of NW_028139004.1, forward strand.
GAACCACACTAGGGTCTGAAGCAATCCTGCGGTGTTGCGGCCAGCTCACAAGAAAGCGAGTTGAAGAAAGGAGCTCAGGGGCACTGTAATTCACAAACCTGCAGAGTTATAAATGACAGCTATCTTCCAAAAATATATTGAAGTAAGGCTGCCAAGAGGACTTGAAAGCGGGGCAGAATTGCAGGAAACCGATTTCAGGAGGTAGACTGGAATTGCATGTAAAGCATAGGAAAAGAGGCAGAACGTCCACAATGATGCACTTGGCCAAAAAGTGCGTATGCGTTTTTTCCTGAATATATTCAGGAAAAAACGCATACGCCCTTTTTGGCCAACCAAGCAAGCTTGCAAAGGAAATCTGCACTACAATGAAGTCTCACTGCCCCCTGGTCAAAAGGGACATCTGAAAAAAGTGTAAAATCCAGAAAGGCAGGACAGGCCATGGAGAACTGGGAGCCTTGTTATGCTGATGGGCGGGATGGAAATTGCCAACAGCCACTGTGGAGAAGTGTATGGTGTTTCCTGAAACATCTAAAAAACAAAGCAACAGAGCCTAGGGCACTTCCACATATGGTCCTATAGCTTAGGGAAATTAAAATCAAAAAGACACAGCCACCCCAAAGTTTGGGCCGGCTCTGTTTACAAGAACCTCGTTTACGGTACAAGTTCAATATCACAGAAAGTGAAAAATGGATAAAGAAGTTGTGGTAGTTACGTACAATGCAATATCACTCATCAATGAAATCTATGTCATCAGGCCCGTAGCAGCATAATGAGTGGATTCAGGTACGATGATTCTAAGTGAAATAAGTCACACAGAAAAAGAAGCATCATAAGATATCACTAATACACGGAATGTAAACTTGGCTACAAAGGAGCTGAATTACAAAACAGAACAGGGTCTCAAATGTAGAAAACCAACTTATGCTTGCTTAAGGGGAAAGGTGAGTTGGGGTGCTGCATAAAACCAGAGATTGAAATTAGCACAGATACCGTTCCGTACGCCAAATATGTAATAGACAAGAGCTACTCCTTGCTCAACGAAGTGCACTCAACACCCCATAATAAACGCCTAAGAATATACCTGACTAGTAAGAATCTTAAAACTTATGGATTTATATGTCTCCAAAAGAGAATCAATCATGTGTACAGCGGCATAAACGCAGCAGTGATAGGATTGGTGAGGTTCGGTGAGCAAATGCAGACCCTTTGAAATCATATTGCATGGTACCCATTCCATGGGTCTCAACTCTCCAGGTTTAAGGGATTCTTCCTTCAGCTAAACATGCATGTGGAACCCAGAGTATGATCCACCGTGTGATCGGGAAACGTGTTCAAATGTGTCTCAGTTTTCGTCCCCTGGTACTCGGGTGCAACATTCCAGACGCTTTACTAACACTCTCCCCACTTGGAGAGTCAGTGCCTTTAACCTCCTGTTTGGCCCAGTTTGCAATTTCTGTGGAAAATGAACAGGAATAGGGAGAACCAATGAGAGACTAGGTGGAGGTGTCCGGACGGGCAAATTTAACTCTCATTTCCCACCAGGAAGAGGAATTAACCAAAGGCTCAGCGTGCCATGCTGGAACTAGATTAGGGCCTGAGGAGATCCTGCGGTGTTGCGGCCAGCTCACAAGAAAGCGAGTTGAAGAAAGGAGCTCAGGGGCACTGTAATTCAGAAACCTGCGGAGTTATAAATGACAGCTATCATCCAAAATTATACTGAAGTAAGGCTGCGAAGAGGACTTGAATGCGGGGCAGAATTGCTGGAAACTGATTTCAGAACGTACACGGGAGTAGCTCTTAAAGCATAGGAAAAGAGACAGAACTTGGAAAATAATGCACTTGGCAAAAAAGGGCATATGTGTTTTATCCAGAGCTCTCATAACTGAGGGGAGGAGATTCCCAGCAGGCTCCAACTGCCACCTGAGGGCTCACATTGCCAAGGCAACGTGAGCATGCCAGGCAGGAGTTACCTCACAGCAGAGGTCCCACCTCACAGAAGGGTGAGAAACCCAGCCAACATCAGACTCTCACCAGAGGGCCCACATCACCAAGGGGATGGGAACCAGGCAGGAGTGTCTTCACATCAGTGGGGCCACATCATCGAAAGCTGAGGTACTCAGCACATGTGTCCTCAAACCAGAGGACCCACATCACCAAGGACCTCGGAGTGAGGCAGGCAGGAGTAGCCTCACAACACTGGGCACATAGAATAAAAAAGTGAGGAATCCAGCAGTTGGAACCTCCCAGCAGGCGGCCCAGAGCACCGAGGCTATGGGATCCAGGCCACAGTGAACTCACAGAAGAGGGCCCATGTCATGAAACTGAGCAACCCAGCCATTGGGACCTCAGAGCAGGAGGCCCACATCCCCATGGGGATGGAATTCTGGTAGGAGTGTCCTCGCACCACTGAGAACGTATCAGAAAATTTTGAGCGACCAGCAGTTAGGGCCTGACGCCAGAGGACCCTCATCACCAAGGGAAGGAGGCTCCCAGCAGGCTCCAACTGCCACCAGAGGGCTGACGTCGCCAAGGCGATGTGTGCCAACCAGGCACGAATGACCTCACAGCAGAGGGCCCACCTCAGAGAAGTGTGACGAACCCAGTCAGGATCAGACTCGCACCAGAGGGCCCACATCACCAAATGGATTGGAACCAGGCAGGAGTGTCCTCACATGAGTAGGGCCACATCATCTAAAGGTGAGGAACCCAGAACATGTGGCTTCAAACCATAGGACACCCATCACCAAGGGGCTGGGAGTGAGGCAGGCAGGAGGAGCCTCATAACAGAGGGCCCAAAAATAAGAAAGGTGAGGAATCCAGCAGTTGGAACCTCCCAGCAGGCGGCCCAGAGCACAGAGGCTAGAGGAACCAGGCCAGAGTGAACTAACACCAGACAGCCCACATCATGAAACTGTGAGCAACCCAGACATTGGGACCTCAGAGCAGAAGGCCCATATCCCCATGGTGATGGGAACATGACAGGAGTGTCCTGGCATCACTGGGCTCACATCAGAAAACGTGGGGTGCTCAGAAGTTAGGGCCTGACGCTAGAGGGCACTCATCACCGAGAGGAGGAGGCTCCCAGCAGGCTCCAGCTGCCACCAGAGGGCCAACATCACCAAGGTGATGTGTGCCAGCCTGGCAGGAGTGACCTCACAGCAGAGGGCCCACCTCACAGAAGGGTGAGGAACACAGCCAGGATCAGACTCTCACCAGAGGGCCCACATCACCAAGGGGATGGGAACCAGGCAGGAGTGTCCCCACACCAGTGAGACAACATCATCGAAAGGTGAGGATCCCAGCACATGTGTCCTCAAACCAGAGGAACCACATCACCAAGGGGTTCGGAATGAGGCTGGCAGGACTGGCCTCACAACACAGGGTCCATAGAATATAAAAGTTGAGGAATCCAGCAGTTGGAACCTCCCAGCAAGTGGCCCAGAGCACCGAGGCTATGGGATCCAGGCCGCAGTGAACTCACAGCAGAGGGCCCACATCATGAACCTGTGAGCAGCCCAGCTGTTGGGACCTCAGAACAGAAGGCCCACATCCCCATTGGGATGGGAACCTGGCAGGAGTGGCTTTGCACCACTTAGCACATATCAGAAAATGTTAGGAGCCCAGCAGTTAGGGCCTGATGCCAGGGGGCCCTCATAACTGAGGGGAGGAGACTCCCAGCAGGTTCCAACTGCCAACAGAGGGCCCACGTCTACAAGGTGGCATGCACCAGCCAGGCAGTAGTGACCTCACAGCAGAGGGCCTATCTCACAGAAGGGTGAGGAACCGAGGCAGGATGAGACTCTCACCAGAGGGCCCACAACACCAAGGGGATGGGAACCAGTCAGGACTGTCCTCCCACCAGTGGGGCCACATCATCGAAAGGTGAGGAACCCAGCACATGTGGCCTCATATCAGAGGACATACATCACAAAGGGGATGGGAGTGAGGCAGGTAGGAGTAGCCTAAAAACAGAGGGCCCAAAGAATAAAAAAAGTGAGGAATCCAGCATTTGGAACCTCCCAGCAGGCGGCCGAGAGCACAGAAGCTATGGGATGCAGGCAGGAGTTAACTAACACCAGAGAGCCCACATCATGAAACTGTGAGCAACCCAGGCATTGGGACCTCAGAGCAGAAAGCCCACATCCCCATGGGGATGGGAACCTGACAGGAGTGTCCTGGCATCACTGGGCTCACATCAGAAAACGTGGGGAGCCCAGCAGTTAGAACCTGATGCTAGAGGGCCGTCAGCACCGAGGGCAGGAGGCTCCCAGCAGGTTCCATGTGCCAACAGAGGGCCCACGTCGCCAAGGTGATGTGTGCAAGTCAGGCAGGATTGACCTCACAGCAGAGGGCCTACCTCACAGAAGAGTGAGGAACCCAGCCAGGATAAGACTGTCACCAGAAGGCCCACATCACCAAGGGGATGGGAACCAGACAGGAGTGTCCTCACACCAGTGGGGCCACATCATTGAAAGTTGCCTAACCCAGCACATGTGGCCTCAAACCAGAAGACCCACATCACGAAGGGGTTGCGAGTGAGGCAGGCAGGAGGAGCATCACAACACAGGACCCATAGAATACAAAAGTTGAGGAATCGAGCAGTTGGAACCTCCCAGCAGGCAGCCAAGACCACAGAGGCTATGGGATCCAGGCCACAGTGAACTAACACCAGAGAGCCCACATCATGAAATTGTGATCAACCCAGCCGTTGGAACCTCAGAGCAGAAGGCCCACATCCCCATGGGGATGGGAACCTAAGAGGAGTGCTTGAGCAACACTGGGCTCACTAAGAAAAGTTGGGGAGCCCAGCAGTTAGGGCCTGATGCCAGAGGGCCCTCATCACCGAGCAGAGGAGGCTCCCAGCAGGCTCCAAGTGCCACCAGAGGGCTCATGTCCACAAGGCGAGGTGAGCAAGCCAGGCAAGAGTGACCTCACATCAGACGGCCTACCTCACAGATGGGTGAGGAACCCAGCCAGGATCAGACTCTCAACAGAGGACCCACATCACCAAGGGGATGTGAACCAGGCAGGAGTCTCCTAAGACCATTGGTCCCACATCATCAAAAGGTGAGGAACCCAGCACATGTGGCCTCAAACCAGACGACACACATCACGAAGGGGCTGGGAGTGAGGCAGGCAGGAGGATCCTCACAACAGAGGGCCCAAAAAATTAAAAAAGTGAGGAATCCAGCAGTTGGAACCTCCCAGCAGGCAGCCAAGAGCACAGAGGCTATGGGATCCAGGCTTCTGTGAACTAACACCAGAGAGCCCACATCATGAAAATGTGAACAACCCAGCCGTTGGGACCTCAGAGCAGAAGGCCCACATCCCCATGGAGATGGGATCCTAAGAGGAGTGCCAAAGCATCACTGGGCTCACTAAGAAAAGTTGGTGAGCCCAGCAGTTAGGGCCTGACGCAAGAGGGCCCTCATCACCGGGGGGAAGAGATTCCCAGCACGCTCCAACTGCCACCACACGGCTGACTTCACCAAGGCAATGTGTGCCAGCCATGCAGGGGTGACCTATCAGCAGAGGGTCTCCCTCACAGGTGGGTGAGGAACAAAGCCAGGAACAGACTCTCACCAGGGGGTCCACATAACCACGTGGATGAGAACCAAGCAGGAGTGTCCTCACACTAGTGGGGCCACATCATCGAAAGGTGAGGAACCCAGCAAAAGTGGCCACAAACCAGAGGACCCACATCACCAAGGGGTTGAGAGTGAGGTAGGTGTCTGGACGGGCATATTTAACACTCATTTCCCACCAGGAAGAGGAATTAACCAAAGGCTCAGCGTGCCCTGCCAGAAGCAGATTAGGGCCTGAAGCAGTCTTGCGGGTTTGCGGCCAGCTCACAAGAAAGCGAGTTGAAGAAAGGAGCTCAGGGGCCCTGTAATTCACAAACCTGCAGAGTTATAAATGACAGATAACGTCCAAAAATATATTGAAGTAAGGCTGCGAAGAGGACTTGAAAGCGGGGCAGAATTGCAGGAAACCGATTTCAGGAGGTAGACTGGAATTGCATTTAAAGCATAGGAAAAGAGGCAGAACATCGACAATGATGCACTTGGCAACAAAGGGCGTATGAGTTTGTTCCTGAATATATTCAGGAACAAACACATACGCCCTTTTTGGCAAACCAAGCAAGCTTGCAATGGAAATCCGAACTACTATGAAGTGTCACTTCCCCCCGGTCTAAAGGGCCATCTGAGAAAAGTGTAAAATCCAGAAAGGCAAGACAGGCCATGGGGAAAAAGGAGCCTTGTTATGCTGATGGGCGGGATGTACATTGCCAACAGCCACTCTGGAGAAGTGTATGGTGTTTCCTGATACATCTGAAAAACAAAGCAACAGAGTCTAGGGCATTTCCACTTATGGTCCTATAGCTTAGGGAAATTAAAATCAAAAAGACACAGCCACCCCAAAATTTACAACGGCTCTGTTTACAGGAGCCTCTTCTACAGTACAAGTTAAATATCCCAGAGAACAAATAATTGATAAAGAAGTTGCGGTACTTATGTACAACAGAATACCACTCAGCAATGAAATCTGTGTCACCAGGCCTGTACCAGCATAATGAGTGGATTGAGGCATGATGATTCTAAGTGAAATAAGTCACACAGAAAAAGAAACATCATAAGGTATCACTAATGCACGGAATGTAAACTTGGCTACACATGAACTGAATTACAAAACAGAACAGGGTCTCAAGTTTAGAAAACCAACTTATGCTTGCTTAAGGGGAAAGGTGAGTTGGGGTGCTGCATAAAACCAGAGTTTGAAATTAGCACAGATACCGTTCCATAAGCCAAATATGTAATAGACAAGACCTACCCCTTGCTCAACGAAATGGACTCAACAATGAGGTATCACCTCACACCTGTTAGAATGGGCATCATCTGAAAATCTACAAACAACAAATGCTGGAAAGGGTGTGGAGAAAAGGAAGCCTCTTCCACTATTGTTGGGAATATAAATTGATACAGTCACTATGGAGAACAATATGGAGTTTCTTAAGAAACTAATAATAGAATTACCATATGATACAGCAATCCCAGGACTGGACATATACTCAGACAAAACCATAAATCAAAAAGAGACATTCACCGCAATGTTCATTGCATCACTATTTACAATATCGAGGTAATGGAAGCAACCTAAATGCCCACAGACAGACGAATGCATAAAGCTGTGGTACATATATAAAATGGAATATTACTAAGCCATGAAAGGAATGAAATTGGGTCATTTGTAGAGACGTCGATGGATCTAGAGACTGTCATACAGAGTGAAGTAAGTCAGAAAGAGAAAAACAAATCTTGTATATTCATGCATATATGTGGAACCTAGAAAAACTGTACAGATTAACCGTTTTGCAAGGCATAAATAGAGCAACAGATGTAGACAACAATCGTATGGACAACAAGGGGGGAAAGCTCTTGGAGGGGTGGTGGTGGGAGGAGTTGAGAGATTGGGATTGGCATGTAAACATTTATATGTATAAAATAGATAACCAATGAGAACCTGCTGTATAAAAATATAAAATAAAATTCAAAATTAAAAAGAAATAAAATTTAAAAAATAAAACAGAAAAAACAATTATTCCCTTCACATACATGTATTTATATGAATAAATTATTTCCATGCTTATATCTGTAAATACAAAAAAGAGGAATAAAATCTACCTTGAACCAAAAACGAAAAAGAGAAAAAAAAAACAGAACCCACCAGTTACTCAGAGGAAAACCGTATCAGGGCACTTGCTCCAGTTGTAAACAATTCTGAAGTTGGTCAGTGGTGGGGAATCGTCTCCCATTCAGCCAGCAGCCCCCACACAACAAGCGTCCTCATTGCAAAGCTGGGGCACCGTGCCGAGGCATCTGTGAGTAAACGTGAGCTGAGCCCCAGGCCAGTTGCTGCTGAACTGTTCCCACCCTTCCCAGGTAAAACACCTGAATATATACAAGGACTTGAAAGCCTAGAGGAAGGGCCATGGAGCCACACGAGTGACAGCATGCCAGCTGACTTGGTGCCTGCAGGCCAGCCAGGATGGTCCTGGCCCTGGGTGCTCTTCTGGAAGATTTCCATTTCCCTGCCTGAGATACCCGTCCTGTCCCTGCCCCCACTGCTTTTTTCCTTCCTCACCTCTGCCCAGGGAGAAATTCCAGCAGCAGGTATGGGTGACACATCCTCTTCTTTAGCAGGTGGCAGCCTGGCAACTGCTGCAGAAAGTCCAGCAGAGCCCCACTCACACTGGGCCACCCACAAAGCCGTGGCCTCTCACTCCCTCCCACCAGCCCAGCCCCGAGACTGCTGACAGGGCAGAGAAAATGGCGTCAGGCACAGCTGCAGGGGCTTTTGCTGCCTGGAGTGGTATTTATATTGATCTCAACCCAGGCACACCTGGGGAGGGCTGGCCGGCATGGTAAGGCTGCCCAGGTAGCCAATCATCACCCCTCAGGGGCTCACAGTTGCAGAAAATGGAACTTGCTGAACGGGCCAGGTCCAAGGAACAGGTGTGGGCTCCTGAGAGTCAGGATAGACAAGGGGCTGCAGCTTTGGCTTGTTTTCTAATCATTTTATCTGGCCCATGAGTGGGAGACAACTTCAAGAAAACCCTCTCCTAATGAGACGAACCCAGGAGTCAGGGAGAGGAGGGGTGGGTGGTGGTTGGAGACAGAGGCCTGGTGCCCTGGGTGCAGTGGAAGTCTCTGGAAGACCAGGTGGAGGGAGGCCACACAGAGTGATGCCCAGGGTCACAGACCTGTCGGAGCTGCTGTTTGTTAGTTCAAGTCCTGCTCTGAGGTGCTCTGTGTCAGCTCTGAGCGACAGGTGAGCTGGGGGTGCTCTTCAATGAGGGCTATGTGCACGGTTCCTGTGTGCCCAGCCCTGCCACAGTACCTGCAAGGGTAGCTCTGTATCCTGGGAGGGGCCTGACCATGAGAGCCCCGTGGGCTGGGTTGGGGGTGGGGTACCTGCCCAGGAGAGCTTCATATCCTGGGATTGGCCTGACCACGAGAGCCCCATGGGCTGCTGGGGACCTGGTAAAGGATGTCAGGACAGTCAGTGAAGCCACCGAGGATATACCTCCAGTTACTCCTGATTCCTACACCCTGCTGGTCATTCTACCAACCACCAGGACATGGTATTCTGTATTAGTCTTCAATGATGCCTTCTTTTGTATTCCATTAGTCCCAGAGTCACAAGAAATTTTGGCTTGTGAGTGGCAGGACTCAACATACAACTAAAACAATACTTCCGGGCCGTCTTGCCCCAAGGGTTCAAAAATTCCCACACCATCTTTGGGGAAAGCTTAGCTAAAGACCGAAAAGTTCTACCTCTGGAAAAGGAAACCCTCCTTCAATATGCAGACGACATTCTGATCGCCAGCCCTACTAAGGAGGCCTCTGAACTACCAAGCCAATAAAGGATAGAAGTTGTCCAAGAAAAAGCTCAAATATCACAGACTGCGGTGACCTGCCTGGGCTTCATTCTCACACAAGGTCAGAGAAGCCCATCCCAGGAAAGGGAAGAAACCATTTGCAGCCTTACCCCTTTCTAAAACTAGAAGACAGCTTAGGGGTTCCTGGGGAGGCCAGGGTTTGCTGCTTCTGGATCCCTAACTACAGTCTACTAGCTGGGCCTCTATATGAAACACTGAAAGGAAAAGATGATGATCCTTTGGAACAGAATCCAGAAGTGGCCTTTCAAGAATGGAAAGAGCAGTCAATTCAGACCCTTGCCCTGGAACTCCCTAATTGAGCTAAACCCTTTGACCTTTCCATTCCCGGTGAAAGGTGAATCGCCATTGGAGAATTAGTGCAAAAACTGGGACCACTTGAAATGGAACAACGCAAGAATGCCATCCAGGTAGGATAAACTACAGTCACCAAGGGGCTTGGCCCACTGCCACATCTGGCCAAGATACTGGCGGTATCTAAAAACCTGGAAATCAGCAGCCCAAAAGGCCACCTCCCTCCTAAGGGAAAAGGACCCCACGTGGTGATCCTAATCACCAACCATGCCCTGAAGTTGCAGGGTTCGCTCCGTGGGCACACCGACCTCGAGTGAGGAGGCCCTCCAACTCCAACATCCAGAGAGATAACCAGGGGCAACAGGGCACCATGACGACTCATGTGAACATCACTTGACCTGGAGTTTCTCTCATAAAACAACAATAGTGTGTCCCGAAGGAGTAGACTACTGCTTGCAGGACTTCCTGCACCCGGAGGGGAGCTAATAATCTTGGCGGGGGAACCGTATATCACACTGTCACCATAGAAAAGCCTACAGACACCGTGATGATGGTGGCCAATAAGACCGGCTGGACTCCTGTTTACTTCAAAAGGCTGTTGACTCAGTGGCCATCATGGTCCTCGATCACCACTGACCCTGGACTGTCTGGGAGTTGAGCGGGCAGGGCTCTGACACCTGGTGCTGTTTTTACGTTAATTCAGGGGCCTAATTGAAGAAAGAGCAGACTACTGGTCAGAGCATCTAGGCTGGCAGAAACGGTCAGCCTAAGGTGGCCGAACAAATGTGGGGCGGGGTGAAACCGGCCCCCACAGCGTCTCTGCACATCTCTTTCCTGGACCCTTAAAGGTCATTAGAATCTATAACACTTCCAATGCTGGTGCTCAGGCGGACGAGCAGGGAGGCAGGGGTCCTGGGGCCAATCAACGTCACCTGGAGGCTGCTGGGGAGAAGTTCTGACCCTCGTCCCCTGGTATGAGGGCTCCCAACTCAGCACTCAGCAGTTACAGAAGAAGGGTCTGCACCCTCAGCACTCCAAGAATGAGGAACGGGACAAAAGGCAGAGGAGGGGTTTGTCCCCAGCAAAGCCCATTAAAAATCCCTGGGAGATAAAAATAGAATGTGGGCAATAAAGTCAAGTCTGACCTTTTTTATCCTTTGTGCTTTGTCTAATTTCACGTGCTCCTAGGGTCCCGCATGCAGAGGTTCCACACCCGGCACTTCAGACCAGATTTCCTGGTGCAGAATGGCTGGGTCGACACCTCAGCTCCTGGGGCCCAGTGCAGACTCCGAGATATAGAGCCTGAGCTGCAGCCAACCCGGCCCTTGAGAGCTCCACCCCCTCCCTCTCACTGACTCTGACAGGATCTCTACACAGCAGCCCAGCCCACAGCCCACGGGGTAGTGCATGCTCTCACCTCTCCATTCTCTGATGAAAATATAAAGTTTCCTTTGCTTGGGAACAAAACTCAGTCTCGATCTGTTGGCCCCAATGACACTGGGCAGGGGGACCCTTGTTGGGGTCCACTCTGGAGGATCAGTAACAGAAATTGAGACTATTGTAACTTCAATGAACAGATGTGTGAGCCAAACTGTAGTTAACATAGAACAGTTTATAAGGCTCGGGTAAAATAAGATGTTTCTAACACTTCCATTTGATATTTCCATCACTTTATTATAAGCAAGTTCAGTGAAAAGGTTTGTCTTATTTGTCAGGTCAATATTAGAGAAATGAAGTGATTTCTTTCCAAGGATGTACATCTAATAATCTTGGTTAAAGCTTCAATCTTGTTTTAAATGCTTTTCCATTGAAAATGATACCTCTCTTTCAGCTCCCCCATTTCTGAGAAGTATAAAATCTTATAATTTATTATTACCAAAGGGGAAAGGTGGGAGGAGGGATAAATTAACAGTTTGGAATTAACACATACACACTGCTATGTATAAAATAGATCATCAACAAGGAACTACTGTATAGCACAGGGAACTACACTCAATATTGTGCAATAACCTATAAGGGGAAATAATCGGAAAAAGAACAGATATTTTTATTGACATCATCTATCAATGACAGTTAAAGTGTAACCTAAGGGAAGCCGGTGGTGAGTGCTTCTGACCCTGAAGACTTCAGTCATCTAAAGTTTGGACTCTGCCTACTTCCCAAGGCCCTTAATGAACATATGTGTAGCCGTAGCTTAAAAAACTCCCCAGTTTGGGTTTCGGGGAGACACTGATTTTGAAAAAGCCCTGGTGTTCTCCTTACATGAATGGGACTCTTCCTACTGCTAAAACATGTCTGTCACATCCAGAGGATGGTATACCGTCTGATCGGGAAGAGTTTGGAAAAGGCATCTCATCTCCTCATCTCCTGGTGCTCGGGTTCACCCCTCCAGCGTCTTTACTAACAGTCTCCCCACTTGGAGATGTCAACACTGTCAACATCCTGTTGCGTACAGTTTGGAATTTGTCCAGAGGATGAAGCGGAAGGATGAGGAACAATGAGAGACAAGTCCTAGGTGTTCAGACAGGCACATGTCACTCTAATTTCCAATCAGGAAGATGAATTGACCAAAGGCTAGGGTTGCCCATGGAAACAGTATAGGGCTTGAGGAAATCCCACTGCTTTGTGGCCAGTTCCCATAAACACAAGTTGAACAATGGAACTCAGGGGCAGTAAAATTCACGAAACTGCAGAGTTGAAAATATCTATCACTGAAAAATGTCTTGAGGAAAGTCAAAGAAAAGGATTGGCAAGCAACGGAGAATGGCAGGAAAGGGATTTGAGGAGGTAGAAAGGACTCGCCATTAAGCACAAGAAAAGGGGCTGAACATTTCCGACATTGCAGTTGGCCAAAAAGGCTGTATGCGTTTTTTTCTGTATATATTCAAGAAAAGGGCATACACTTTTTTAGCCAACCAAACAGGTGGGCACTGGAAATCAATACTACAAAAGATATCACTTCGCATCAGTCAGAAGAGCCATCCTCATAAAGTGTAAACGCCAGAAATGCAGGACAGGGCAAGGAGAAGAGGGAGCCCTGTGAGGCTTATAGTGGAAATGTATATTGCCAACGGCCATTCTGGAGAAGTGTATTGTGTTTACTAAAGCATCTAAAAAATGAGCTACAGAGCATAGGGCACTTGCACTCATGGGCGTATATCTTGGGAAAAACAAAAATCGAGAGGACACAGGCACCCCAATGTTTACTGCCTCTCTGTTTAAAAGATCCTCGACTAGGATATAACTTAAATGTCTCTGGAGGGAAAAAATGGATAGAGATGTGGTACTTATGTAGAGTGGAATATTACTCAGCCTGGAAATCAATGAAATATGGCCAGTTGTAACAACTCCGGAGGAGTTACGTATGATCATTCTAAGTGACATAATTCAAAAAGAAAAAGACACATATCATAAGATATCACTTAAAGGTGGAATCCAAAATGGCTACACATGAAATAAATTACAAAACAAAAACATAGTCAAATATGTAGAAAACACGCGTAAGGCTGCTAAACGGGAAAGGTGGGGAGGGGTGAGGCATCATCCAGGAGGTTGAGATTAGCAAAGATACCATTCCAAATACCAAACTGATAATCAACAAGGCCTACACGGTAGCTAAAAGAACTGCACTCAGCACACTCAAGTCACCGGAAAAGAATATCTATGACTGGTAAGAATCTGAAAAAGAATTTATTGATGTCTCTCTGTACGTGAATCAAGTGGATGTACAGCAGCAAGAAACAGAGCTTTGAAAATCAGCTGTAACCAATATAGTAATAAATTGAAAAAAATAAACGACAGAGAGACAGAGAAAACCTCTTACAACTTTTCCTCAGGGACGGTGATGCAACATGGATTGAACACATCTAGACCCACAGCAGGATGAGACATAAGGCTGGAAACTGTTCGCGCTAAGAGAAATGTGAGGTTGGGTGAGGAAATGCACACCCTTTAAAGTAATACTACCTGGTACCCATTCAATGGGTCCCAAATCTGCAGGTTCAAGGAATCTTCCTACAGCTAAAACATGCATGGAAAACCCAGAGGACTGTACACCATGTGATCGGGAGATGTGTCTAAAATGCACCTCATTTATCCTCTCCTGGTGCTCCTGTTCATCATTCCAGCCACGTTACTTAGAATCTCCCCACTTAGAGAATCAGCACATTTAAACTTCTGTTTCACACATTTTGCAAATTGTGAGGAGGATGAACGGGAACAGGGGGAAACAATGAGAGAATAGTTGTAGGGGTTTGGACGGGCACATGTCACTCTAATTTCCCATTAAGAATAAGAATTAAAAAAAGGCTCAGCCCGCCTCGCCGGAGCCAAAATAGGGCCTGAAGCAATCCTGCGGTTTTGAGGCCAGCTCACAAAAGAGCAACTTAAAAAATGGAGCTCAGGGTCACTGCAATTCACAAACCTGCAGAGTTATAAATGAAAACTAACGTCCAAAAATATGTTGAGGTAAGGCAAAGAAGAGGATCTGAATGCAAGACAGAATTGCAAGAAACAGATTTCAAGAGATAGATTGGACTCGCCTTTAAAGCACATGAAAAGCGGCAGAATTTCGACAATGATGCAGTTGGCCCAAAAGGGAGTATGCGTTTTTTCCTGAATATATCCAGGAAAAAACGCATACGCACTTTATGGGCAAGCAAGCAAGCAAGCAATGCAAATGTGCACAACAAAGAAGTCTCATTTCCCACCGGTCAAAAGGGCCATCCGAAAAAATTGTAAAAACCAGAAATGCAGGACAGGCCATGGAGAACAGGGAGCCTTTATACGCTGATGGACAGTGTGTGAACTGCCGAGAGCCACTCTGGAGAAGTGTATGGTGGTTCCTAAATCATCTAAAAAACAGAGCGACAGAGCATAGGGCACTTCCAATCACGGGAGTATATCTAGGGAAGTCTAAAAATCAACAAGACACAAGCACACCACAGTTTAGGGCTACTCTGTTTACAAGAACCTCAACTTCAGTACACCTTAAATATCCCAGGAAAGAGAACAATGGATAAAGAAAATGTGGTACTTATGTACAATGGAATATCTCTTCACCATGAAATCAATGTAATAAGGCTAGTAGAAGGATAAAGAGTGGATTGAGGTCCGATAATACTACTTGAAATAAGTCAAACAGAAAAAGAAACATATCATAAGATATCACTTATAGAGGGAGGATAAATATGGCTGCACAAAAAATTAATTACAAAACAGAACAGTGTCTCACATTTAGAAAACACACTTATGTCAGCTTAAGGGGAAAGGAGAGGTGGGGTGATGCATAAAACCAGAGTTTGAAATTAGCACAGATACCGTTCAATAAACCAAATAGGTATCAGACAAGATCTACACCTCGCTCAATGAACTGGCCTCAACACACCCTATACACCACAGAGAAATATATCTGAGTAATAAGAATCTTAAAACCCATGTATTGATATATCTCCATAAGGGAATCAAGTGTGCGCAGAGCGGCACAAACACAGCAGTGAAAATGAGCTAAACCCCATTATAGAAATAAATTTTAAAACCAAAACGCAGAAACAATGAAAGAGAGAAAAATTCTTACAAAATTCGCTCAGGGGCTGTGATGCAACCTGGAATGACCACATATAAACCCACAGCTGGATAAGACATAAGGCTGGACACTTGGGGCTGAAAGGATTGGAGAGCTTTGGTGAGCAACTGCCGAAAGTTTAATGCAATACTTCATGCTACTTATTCCAAGGGTCCCAACACTCCAAGTTGAAGGGAATCTTCCTACAGCTAAACCATGCATGGGAAATCCAGCGGATGGTATACCATATGATCGGGAAAGGTTTCTAAAATGCACCTCATTTTCCTCTCCTGGGGCTCCGGATCAACATTCCAGCCACTTTACTAACAACATCTCCACATGGAGAGTCAATGCCTTGAAGTTCCGGTATCGCACAGTCTGCAGTTAGTGCGGAGGATGAATGGGAATAGGGGGAACCAGTGAGAAAATAGCTGTAGCGGTTTCAATGGGCACATGTCACTCTAATTTCACATCAGGAGGAAGAATTAACCAAAGGCAGAGCAAGGCGTCCCAGAAGAAGAATAGGTCCTGAAGAAATCCTGTGGATATGAGGCAAGATCACAAAAATAAGAGCTGAAAAATGGAGCTAAGGGCCACTGCAATTCAAAAACCTGCAGCGTTATAAAGGCCAACTATTTTCCAAAAGTATATTGAGGTAAGGCTATGAAGAGGCACTGAGAGCAAGGCAGAACTGCAGGAAACCGATTTCAGGAGGTAGACAGGAATTGCACTGAAAACATATGAAAACACTCAGAACGTCGACAATGATGCACTTGGCCAAAAAGGGCGTATGCGTTTTTTCCTGAATATATTCAGGAAAAAACGCATACGCCCTTTTTGGCCAACCAAGCAAGCTTGCAAAGGAAATCTGCACTACAATGAAGTCTCACTGCCCCCCGGTCAAAAGGGCCATCCGAAAAAAGTGTAAAATCCAGAAAGGCAGGACAGGCCATGGAGAACTGGGAGCCTTGTTATGCTGATGGGTGGGATGTAAATTGCCAGCAGCCACTCTGGAGAAGTGTATGGTGTTTCCTGAAACATCGAAAAAACAAAGCAACAGAGCCTAGGGCACTTCCACTTATGGTCCTATAGCTTAGGGAAATTAAAATCAAAAAGACACAGCCACCCCAAAGTTTGGGCCGGCTCTGTTTACAAGAACCTCGTTTACTGTACAAGTTCAATATCACAGAAAGCGAAAAATGGATAAAGAAGTTGGGGTACTTACGTACAATGCAATATCACTCAGCAATGAAATCTATGTCATCAGGCCCGTAGCAGCATAATGAGTGGATTCAGGTACGATGATTCTAAGTGAAATAAGTCACACAGAAAAAGAAACATCATAAGGTATCACTAATACACGGAATGTAAACTTGGCTACACAGGAACTGAATTACAAAACAGAACAGGGTGTCAAATGTAGAAAACCAACTTATGCTTGCTTAAGGGGAAAGGTGAGTTGGGGTGCTGCATAAAACCAGAGATTGAAATTAGCACAGATACCATTCCGTAAGCCAAATATGTAATAGACAAGAGCTACTCCTTGCTCAACGAAGTGGACTCAACACCCCATATTAAACGCCTAAGAATATACCTGACTAGTAAGAATCTTAAAACCTATGGATTTATATGTCTCCGAAAGAGAATCAAGCGTGTGTACAGTGGCATAAACGCAGCAGTGATAGGATTGGTGAGGTTCGGTGAGCAAATGCAGACCCTTTGAAGTCATATTGCATGGTACCCATTCCATGGGTCTCAACTCTCCAGGTTTAAGGGATTCTTCCTTCAGCTAAAACATGCATGTGGAACCCAGAGTATGATCCACCGTGTGATCGGGAAACGTGTTCAAATGTGTCTCAGTTTTCGTCCCCTGGTACTCGGGTGCAACATTCCAGACGCTTTACTAACACTCTCCCCACTTGGAGAGTCAGTGCCTTTAACCTCCTGTTTGGCCCAGTTTGCAATTTATTCGGAAGATGAACAGGAATAAGGAGAAACAATGGGAGACTATCTGTAGGTGTCTGGACGGGCAAATTTAACTCTCATTTTCACCAGGAAGACAAATGAACCAAAGGCTCCGCGTGCCATGCTGGAACTAGATTAGGGCCTGAGGAGATCCTGCGGTGTTGCGGCCAGCTCACAAGAAAGCGAGTTGAAGAAAGGAGCTCAGGGGCACTGTAATTCAGAAACCTGCGGAGTTATAAATGACAGCTATCATCCAAAATTATACTGAAGTAAGGCTGCGAAGAGGACTTGAATGCGGGGCAGAATTGCTGGAAACTGATTTCAGAACGTACACGGGAGTAGCTCTTAAAGCATAGGAAAAGAGACAGAACTTGGAAAATAATGCACTTGGCAAAAAAGGGCATATGTGTTTTATCCAGAGCTCTCATAACTGAGGGGAGGAGATTCCCAGCAGGCTCCAACTGCCACCTGAGGGCTCACATTGCCAAGGCAACGTGAGCATGCCAGGCAGGAGTTACCTCACAGCAGAGGTCCCACCTCACAGAAGGGTGAGAAACCCAGCCAACATCAGACTCTCACCAGAGGGCCCACATCACCAAGGGGATGGGAACCAGGCAGGAGTGTCTTCACATCAGTGGGGCCACATCATCGAAAGCTGAGGTACTCAGCACATGTGTCCTCAAACCAGAGGACCCACATCACCAAGGACCTCGGAGTGAGGCAGGCAGGAGTAGCCTCACAACACTGGGCACATAGAATAAAAAAGTGAGGAATCCAGCAGTTGGAACCTCCCAGCAGGCGGCCCAGAGCACCGAGGCTATGGGATCCAGGCCACAGTGAACTCACAGAAGAGGGCCCATGTCATGAAACTGAGCAACCCAGCCATTGGGACCTCAGAGCAGGAGGCCCACATCCCCATGGGGATGGAATTCTGGTAGGAGTGTCCTCGCACCACTGAGAACGTATCAGAAAATTTTGAGCGACCAGCAGTTAGGGCCTGACGCCAGAGGACCCTCATCACCAAGGGAAGGAGGCTCCCAGCAGGCTCCAACTGCCACCAGAGGGCTGACGTCGCCAAGGCGATGTGTGCCAACCAGGCACGAATGACCTCACAGCAGAGGGCCCACCTCAGAGAAGTGTGACGAACCCAGTCAGGATCAGACTCGCACCAGAGGGCCCACATCACCAAATGGATTGGAACCAGGCAGGAGTGTCCTCACATGAGTAGGGCCACATCATCTAAAGGTGAGGAACCCAGAACATGTGGCTTCAAACCATAGGACACCCATCACCAAGGGGCTGGGAGTGAGGCAGGCAGGAGGAGCCTCATAACAGAGGGCCCAAAAATAAGAAAGGTGAGGAATCCAGCAGTTGGAACCTCCCAGCAGGCGGCCCAGAGCACAGAGGCTAGAGGAACCAGGCCAGAGTGAACTAACACCAGACAGCCCACATCATGAAACTGTGAGCAACCCAGACATTGGGACCTCAGAGCAGAAGGCCCATATCCCCATGGTGATGGGAACATGACAGGAGTGTCCTGGCATCACTGGGCTCACATCAGAAAACGTGGGGTGCTCAGAAGTTAGGGCCTGACGCTAGAGGGCACTCATCACCGAGAGGAGGAGGCTCCCAGCAGGCTCCAGCTGCCACCAGAGGGCCAACATCACCAAGGTGATGTGTGCCAGCCTGGCAGGAGTGACCTCACAGCAGAGGGCCCACCTCACAGAAGAGTGAGGAACACAGCCAGGATCAGACTCTCACCAGAGGGCCCACATCACCAAGGGGATGGGAACCAGGCAGGAGTGTCCCCACACCAGTGAGACAACATCATCGAAAGGTGAGGATCCCAGCACATGTGTCCTCAAACCAGAGGAACCACATCACCAAGGGGTTCGGAATGAGGCTGGCAGGACTGGCCTCACAACACAGGGTCCATAGAATATAAAAGTTGAGGAATCCAGCAGTTGGAACCTCCCAGCAAGTGGCCCAGAGCACCGAGGCTATGGGATCCAGGCCGCAGTGAACTCACAGCAGAGGGCCCACATCATGAACCTGTGAGCAGCCCAGCTGTTGGGACCTCAGAACAGAAGGCCCACATCCCCATTGGGATGGGAACCTGGCAGGAGTGGCTTTGCACCACTTAGCACATATCAGAAAATGTTAGGAGCCCAGCAGTTAGGGCCTGATGCCAGGGGGCCCTCATAACTGAGGGGAGGAGACTCCCAGCAGGTTCCAACTGCCAACAGAGGGCCCACGTCTACAAGGTGGCATGCACCAGCCAGGCAGGATTGACCTCACAGCAGAGGGCCTACCTCACAGAAGAGTGAGGAACCCAGCCAGGATAAGACTGTCACCAGAAGGCCCACATCACCAAGGGGATGGGAACCAGGCAGGAGTGTCCTCACACCAGTGGGGCCACATCATTGAAAGTTGCCTAACCCAGCACATGTGGCCTCAAACCGGAAGACCCACATCACGAAGGGGTTGCGAGTGAGGCAGGCAGGAGGAGCATCACAACACAGGACCCATAGAATACAAAAGTTGAGGAATCGAGCAGTTGGAACCTCCCAGCAGGCAGCCAAGACCACAGAGGCTATGGGATCCAGGCCACAGTGAACTAACACCAGAGAGCCCACATCATGAAATTGTGATCAACCCAGCCGTTGGAACCTCAGAGCAGAAGGCCCACTTCCCAATGGGGATGGGAACCTAAGAGGAGTGCTTGAGCAACACTGGGCTCACTAAGAAAAGTTGGGGAGCCCAGCAGTTAGGGCCTGATGCCAGAGGGCCCTCATCACCGAGGAGAGGAGGCTCCCAGCAGGCTCCAAGTGCCACCAGAGGGCTCATGTCCACAAGGCGAGGTGAGCAAGCCAGGCAAGAGTGACCTCACATCAGACGGCCTACCTCACAGATGGGTGAGGAACCCAGCCAGGATCAGACTCTCAACAGAGGACCCACATCACCAAGGGGATGTGAACCAGGCAGGAGTCTCCTAAGACCATTGGTCCCACATCATCAAAAGGTGAGGAACCCAGCACATGTGGCCTCAAACCAGATGACACACATCACGAAGGGGCTGGGAGTGAGGCAGGCAGGAGGATCCTCACAACAGAGGGCCCAAAAAATTAAAAAAGTGAGGAATCCAGCAGTTGGAACCTCCCAGCAGGCAGCCAAGAGCACAGAGGCTATGGGATCCAGGCTTCTGTGAACTAACACCAGAGAGCCCACATCATGAAAATGTGAACAACCCAGCCGTTGGGACCTCAGAGCAGAAGGCCCACATCCCCATGGAGATGGGATCCTAAGAGGAGTGCCAAAGCATCACTGGGCTCACTAAGAAAAGTTGGTGAGCCCAGCAGTTAGGGCCTGACGCAAGAGGGCCCTCATCACCGGGGGGAAGAGATTCCCAGCACGCTCCAACTGCCACCACACGGCTGACTTCACCAAGGCAATGTGTGCCAGCCATGCAGGGGTGACCTATCAGCAGAGGGTCTCCCTCACAGGTGGGTGAGGAACAAAGCCAGGAACAGACTCTCACCAGGGGGTCCACATAACCACGTGGATGAGAACCAAGCAGGAGTGTCCTCACACTAGTGGGGCCACATCATCGAAAGGTGAGGAACCCAGCAAAAGTGGCCACAAACCAGAGGACCCACATCACCAAGGGGTTGAGAGTGAGGTAGGTGTCTGGACGGGCATATTTAACACTCATTTCCCACCAGGAAGAGGAATTAACCAAAGGCTCAGCGTGCCCTGCCAGAAGCAGATTAGGGCCTGAAGCAGTCTTGCGGGTTTGCGGCCAGCTCACAAGAAAGCGAGTTGAAGAAAGGAGCTCAGGGGCCCTGTAATTCACAAACCTGCAGAGTTATAAATGACAGATAACGTCCAAAAATATATTGAAGTAAGGCTGCGAAGAGGACTTGAAAGCGGGGCAGAATTGCAGGAAACCGATTTCAGGAGGTAGACTGGAATTGCATTTAAAGCATAGGAAAAGAGGCAGAACATCGACAATGATGCACTTGGCAACAAAGGGCGTATGAGTTTGTTCCTGAATATATTCAGGAACAAACACATACGCCCTTTTTGGCAAACCAAGCAAGCTTGCAATGGAAATCCGAACTACTATGAAGTGTCACTTCCCCCCGGTCTAAAGGGCCATCTGAGAAAAGTGTAAAATCCAGAAAGGCAAGACAGGCCATGGGGAAAAAGGAGCCTTGTTATGCTGATGGGCGGGATGTACATTGCCAACAGCCACTCTGGAGAAGTGTATGGTGTTTCCTGATACATCTGAAAAACAAAGCAACAGAGTCTAGGGCATTTCCACTTATGGTCCTATAGCTTAGGGAAATTAAAATCAAAAAGACACAGCCACCCCAAAATTTACAACGGCTCTGTTTACAGGAGCCTCTTCTACAGTACAAGTTAAATATCCCAGAGAACAAATAATTGATAAAGAAGTTGCGGTACTTATGTACAACAGAATACCACTCAGCAATGAAATCTGTGTCACCAGGCCTGTACCAGCATAATGAGTGGATTGAGGCATGATGATTCTAAGTGAAATAAGTCACACAGAAAAAGAAACATCATAAGGTATCACTAATGCACGGAATGTAAACTTGGCTACACATGAACTGAATTACAAAACAGAACAGGGTCTCAAGTTTAGAAAACCAACTTATGCTTGCTTAAGGGGAAAGGTGAGTTGGGGTGCTGCATAAAACCAGAGTTTGAAATTAGCACAGATACCGTTCCATAAGCCAAATATGTAATAGACAAGACCTACCCCTTGCTCAACGAAATGGACTCAACAATGAGGTATCACCTCACACCTGTTAGAATGGGCATCATCTGAAAATCTACAAACAACAAATGCTGGAAAGGGTGTGGAGAAAAGGAAGCCTCTTCCACTATTGTTGGGAATATAAATTGATACAGTCACTATGGAGAACAATATGGAGTTTCTTAAGAAACTAATAATAGAATTACCATATGATACAGCAATCCCAGGACTGGACATATACTCAGACAAAACCATAAATCAAAAAGAGACATTCACCGCAATGTTCATTGCATCACTATTTACAATATCGAGGTAATGGAAGCAACCTAAATGCCCACAGACAGACGAATGCATAAAGCTGTGGTACATATATAAAATGGAATATTACTAAGCCATGAAAGGAATGAAATTGGGTCATTTGTAGAGACGTCGATGGATCTAGAGACTGTCATACAGAGTGAAGTAAGTCAGAAAGAGAAAAACAAATCTTGTATATTCATGCATATATGTGGAACCTAGAAAAACTGTACAGATTAACCGTTTTGCAAGGCATAAATAGAGCAACAGATGTAGACAACAATCGTATGGACAACAAGGGGGGAAAGCTCTTGGAGGGGTGGTGGTGGGAGGAGTTGAGAGATTGGGATTGGCATGTAAACATTTATATGTATAAAATAGATAACCAATGAGAACCTGCTGTATAAAAATATAAAATAAAATTCAAAATTAAAAAGAAATAAAATTTAAAAAATAAAACAGAAAAAACAATTATTCCCTTCACATACATGTATTTATATGAATAAATTATTTCCATGCTTATATCTGTAAATACAAAAAAGAGGAATAAAATCTACCTTGAACCAAAAACGAAAAAGAGAAAAAAAAAACAGAACCCACCAGTTACTCAGAGGAAAACCGTATCAGGGCACTTGCTCCAGTTGTAAACAATTCTGAAGTTGGTCAGTGGTGGGGAATCGTCTCCCATTCAGCCAGCAGCCCCCACACAACAAGCGTCCTCATTGCAAAGCTGGGGCACCGTGCCGAGGCATCTGTGAGTAAACGTGAGCTGAGCCCCAGGCCAGTTGCTGCTGAACTGTTCCCACCCTTCCCAGGTAAAACACCTGAATATATACAAGGACTTGAAAGCCTAGAGGAAGGGCCATGGAGCCACACGAGTGACAGCATGCCAGCTGACTTGGTGCCTGCAGGCCAGCCAGGATGGTCCTGGCCCTGGGTGCTCTTCTGGAAGATTTCCATTTCCCTGCCTGAGATACCCGTCCTGTCCCTGCCCCCACTGCTTTTTTCCTTCCTCACCTCTGCCCAGGGAGAAATTCCAGCAGCAGGTATGGGTGACACATCCTCTTCTTTAGCAGGTGGCAGCCTGGCAACTGCTGCAGAAAGTCCAGCAGAGCCCCACTCACACTGGGCCACCCACAAAGCCGTGGCCTCTCACTCCCTCCCACCAGCCCAGCCCCGAGACTGCTGACAGGGCAGAGAAAATGGCGTCAGGCACAGCTGCAGGGGCTTTTGCTGCCTGGAGTGGTATTTATATTGATCTCAACCCAGGCACACCTGGGGAGGGCTGGCCGGCATGGTAAGGCTGCCCAGGTAGCCAATCATCACCCCTCAGGGGCTCACAGTTGCAGAAAATGGAACTTGCTGAACGGGCCAGGTCCAAGGAACAGGTGTGGGCTCCTGAGAGTCAGGATAGACAAGGGGCTGCAGCTTTGGCTTGTTTTCTAATCATTTTATCTGGCCCATGAGTGGGAGACAACTTCAAGAAAACCCTCTCCTAATGAGACGAACCCAGGAGTCAGGGAGAGGAGGGGTGGGTGGTGGTTGGAGACAGAGGCCTGGTGCCCTGGGTGCAGTGGAAGTCTCTGGAAGACCAGGTGGAGGGAGGCCACACAGAGTGATGCCCAGGGTCACAGACCTGTCGGAGCTGCTGTTTGTTAGTTCAAGTCCTGCTCTGAGGTGCTCTGTGTCAGCTCTGAGCGACAGGTGAGCTGGGGGTGCTCTTCAATGAGGGCTATGTGCACGGTTCCTGTGTGCCCAGCCCTGCCACGGTACCTGCAAGGGTAGCTCTGTATCCTGGGAGGGGCCTGACCATGAGAGCCCCGTGGGCTGGGTTGGGGGTGGGGTACCTGCCCAGGAGAGCTTCATATCCTGGGATTGGCCTGACCACGAGAGCCCCATGGGCTGCTGGGGACCTGGTAAAGGATGTCAGGACAGTCAGTGAAGCCACCGAGGATATACCTCCAGTTACTCCTGATTCCTACACCCTGCTGGTCATTCTACCAACCACCAGGACATGGTATTCTGTATTAGTCTTCAATGATGCCTTCTTTTGTATTCCATTAGTCCCAGAGTCACAAGAAATTTTGGCTTGTGAGTGGCAGGACTCAACATACAACTAAAACAATACTTCCGGGCCGTCTTGCCCCAAGGGTTCAAAAATTCCCACACCATCTTTGGGGAAAGCTTAGCTAACGACCGAAAATTTCTACCTCTGGAAAAGGAAACCCTCCTTCAATATGCAGACGACATTCTGATCGCCAGCCCTACTAAGGAGGCCTCTGAACTACCAAGCCAATAAAGGATAGAAGTTGTCCAAGAAAAAGCTCAAATATCACAGACTGCGGTGACCTGCCTGGGCTTCATTCTCACACAAGGTCAGAGAAGCCCATCCCAGGAAAGGGAAGAAACCATTTGCAGCCTTACCCCTTTCTAAAACTAGAAGACAGCTTAGGGGTTCCTGGGGAGGCCAGGGTTTGCTGCTTCTGGATCCCTAACTACAGTCTACTAGCTGGGCCTCTATATGAAACACTGAAAGGAAAAGATGATGATCCTTTTGAACAGAATCCAGAAGTGGCCTTTCAAGAATGGAAAGAGCAGTCAATTCAGACCCTTGCCCTGGAACTCCCTAATTGAGCTAAACCCTTTGACCTTTCCATTCCCGGTGAAAGGTGAATCGCCATTGGAGAATTAGTGCAAAAACTGGGACCACTTGAAATGGAACAACGCAAGAATGCCATCCAGGTAGGATAAACTACAGTCACCAAGGGGCTTGGCCCACTGCCACATCTGGCCAAGATACTGGCGGTATCTAAAAACCTGGAAATCAGCAGCCCAAAAGGCCACCTCCCTCCTAAGGGAAAAGGACCCCACGTGGTGATCCTAATCACCAACCATGCCCTGAAGTTGCAGGGTTCGCTCCGTGGGCACACCGACCTCGAGTGAGGAGGCCCTCCAACTCCAACATCCAGAGAGATAACCGGGGGCAACAGGGCACCATGACGACTCATGTGAACATCACTTGACCTGGAGTTTCTCTCATAAAACAACAATAGTGTGTCCCGAAGGAGTAGACTACTGCTTGCAGGACTTCCTGCACCCGGAGGGGAGCTAATAATCTTGGCGGGGGAACCGTATATCACACTGTCACCATAGAAAAGCCTACAGACACCGTGATGATGGTGGCCAATAAGACCGGCTGGACTCCTGTTTACTTCAAAAGGCTGTTGACTCAGTGGCCATCATGGTCCTCAATCACCACTGACCCTGGACTGTCTGGGAGTTGAGCGGGCAGGGCTCTGACACCTGGTGCTGTTTTTACGTTAATTCAGGGGCCTAATTGAAGAAAGAGCAGACTACTGGTCAGAGCATCTAGGCTGGCAGAAACGGTCAGCCTAAGGTGGCCGAACAAATGTGGGGCGGGGTGAAACCGGCCCCCACAGCGTCTCTGCACATCTCTTTCCTGGACCCTTAAAGGTCATTAGAATCTATAACACTTCCAATGCTGGTGCTCAGGCGGACGAGCAGGGAGGCAGGGGTCCTGGGGCCAATCAACGTCACCTGGAGGCTGCTGGGGAGAAGTTCTGACCCTCGTCCCCTGGTATGAGGGCTCCCAACTCAGCACTCAGCAGTTACAGAAGAAGGGTCTGCACCCTCAGCACTCCAAGAATGAGGAACGGGACAAAAGGCAGAGGAGGGGTTTGTCCCCAGCAAAGCCCATTAAAAATCCCTGGGAGATAAAAATAGAATGTGGGCAATAAAGTCAAGTCTGACCTTTTTTATCCTTTGTGCTTTGTCTAATTTCACGTGCTCCTAGGGTCCCGCATGCAGAGGTTCCACACCCGGCACTTCAGACCAGATTTCCTGGTGCAGAATGGCTGGGTCGACACCTCAGCTCCTGGGGCCCAGTGCAGACTCCGAGATATAGAGCCTGAGCTGCAGCCAACCCGGCCCTTGAGAGCTCCACCCCCTCCCTCTCACTGACTCTGACAGGATCTCTACACAGCAGCCCAGCCCACAGCCCACGGGGTAGTGCATGCTCTCACCTCTCCATTCTCTGATGAAAATATAAAGTTTCCTTTGCTTGGGAACAAAACTCAGTCTCGATCTGTTGGCCCCAATGACACTGGGCAGGGGGACCCTTGTTGGGGTCCACTCTGGAGGATCAGTAACAGAAATTGAGACTATTGTAACTTCAATGAACAGATGTGTGAGCCAAACTGTAGTTAACATAGAACAGTTTATAAGGCTCGGGTAAAATAAGATGTTTCTAACACTTCCATTTGATATTTCCATCACTTTATTATAAGCAAGTTCAGTGAAAAGGTTTGTCTTATTTGTCAGGTCAATATTAGAGAAATGAAGTGATTTCTTTCCAAGGATGTACATCTAATAATCTTGGTTAAAGCTTCAATCTTGTTTTAAATGCTTTTCCATTGAAAATGATACCTCTCTTTCAGCTCCCCCATTTCTGAGAAGTATAAAATCTTATAATTTATTATTACCAAAGGGGAAAGGTGGGAGGAGGGATAAATTAACAGTTTGGAATTAACACATACACACTGCTATGTATAAAATAGATCATCAACAAGGAACTACTGTATAGCACAGGGAACTACACTCAATATTGTGCAATAACCTATAAGGGGAAATAATCGGAAAAAGAACAGATATTTTTATTGACATCATCTATCAATGACAGTTAAAGTGTAACCTAAGGGAAGCCGGTGGTGAGTGCTTCTGACCCTGAAGACTTCAGTCATCTAAAGTTTGGACTCTGCCTACTTCCCAAGGCCCTTAATGAACATATGTGTAGCCGTAGCTTAAAAAACTCCCCAGTTTGGGTTTCGGGGAGACACTGATTTTGAAAAAGCCCTGGTGTTCTCCTTACATGAATGGGACTCTTCCTACTGCTAAAACATGTCTGTCACATCCAGAGGATGGTATACCGTCTGATCGGGAAGAGTTTGGAAAAGGCATCTCATCTCCTCATCTCCTGGTGCTCGGGTTCACCCCTCCAGCGTCTTTACTAACAGTCCCCCACTTGGAGATGTCAACACTGTCAACATCCTGTTGCGTACAGTTTGGAATTTGTCCAGAGGATGAAGCGGAAGGATGAGGAACAATGAGAGACAAGTCCTAGGTGTTCAGACAGGCACATGTCACTCTAATTTCCAATCAGGAAGATGAATTGACCAAAGGCTAGGGTTGCCCATGGAAACAGTATAGGGCTTGAGGAAATCCCACTGCTTTGTGGCCAGTTCCCATAAACACAAGTTGAACAATGGAACTCAGGGGCAGTAAAATTCACGAAACTGCAGAGTTGAAAATATCTATCACTGAAAAATGTCTTGAGGAAAGTCAAAGAAAAGGATTGGCAAGCAACGGAGAATGGCAGGAAAGGGATTTGAGGAGGTAGAAAGGACTCGCCATTAAGCACAAGAAAAGGGGCTGAACATTTCCGACATTGCAGTTGGCCAAAAAGGCTGTATGCGTTTTTTTCTGTATATATTCAAGAAAAGGGCATACACTTTTTTAGCCAACCAAACAGGTGGGCACTGGAAATCAATACTACAAAAGATATCACTTCGCATCAGTCAGAAGAGCCATCCTCATAAAGTGTAAACGCCAGAAATGCAGGACAGGGCAAGGAGAAGAGGGAGCCCTGTGAGGCTTATAGTGGAAATGTATATTGCCAACGGCCATTCTGGAGAAGTGTATTGTGTTTACTAAAGCATCTAAAAAATGAGCTACAGAGCATAGGGCACTTGCACTCATGGGCGTATATCTTGGGAAAAACAAAAATCGAGAGGACACAGGCACCCCAATGTTTACTGCCTCTCTGTTTAAAAGATCCTCGACTAGGATATAACTTAAATGTCTCTGGAGGGAAAAAATGGATAGAGATGTGGTACTTATGTAGAGTGGAATATTACTCAGCCTGGAAATCAATGAAATATGGCCAGTTGTAACAACTCCGGAGGAGTTACGTATGATCATTCTAAGTGACATAATTCAAAAAGAAAAAGACACATATCATAAGATATCACTTAAAGGTGGAATCCAAAATGGCTACACATGAAATAAATTACAAAACAAAAACATAGTCAAATATGTAGAAAACATGCGTAAGGCTGCTAAACGGGAAAGGTGGGGAGGGGTGAGGCATCATCCAGGAGGTTGAGATTAGCAAAGATACCATTCCAAATACCAAACTGATAATCAACAAGGCCTACACGGTAGCTAAAAGAACTGCACTCAGCACACTCAAGTCACCGGAAAAGAATATCTATGACTGGTAAGAATCTGAAAAAGAATTTATTGATGTCTCTCTGTACGTGAATCAAGTGGATGTACAGCAGCAAGAAACAGAGCTTTGAAAATCAGCTGTAACCAATATAGTAATAAATTGAAAAAAATAAACGACAGAGAGACAGAGAAAACCTCTTACAACTTTTCCTCAGGGACGGTGATGCAACATGGATTGAACACATCTAGACCCACAGCAGGATGAGACATAAGGCTGGAAACTGTTCGCGCTAAGAGAAATGTGAGGTTGGGTGAGGAAATGCACACCCTTTAAAGTAATACTACCTGGTACCCATTCAATGGGTCCCAAATCTGCAGGTTCAAGGAATCTTCCTACAGCTAAAACATGCATGGAAAACCCAGAGGACTGTACACCATGTGATCGGGAGATGTGTCTAAAATGCACCTCATTTATCCTCTCCTGGTGCTCCTGTTCATCATTCCAGCCACGTTACTTAGAATCTCCCCACTTAGAGAATCAGCACATTTAAACTTCTGTTTCACACATTTTGCAAATTGTGAGGAGGATGAACGGGAACAGGGGGAAACAATGAGAGAATAGTTGTAGGGGTTTGGACGGGCACATGTCACTCTAATTTCCCATTAAGAATAAGAATTAAAAAAAGGCTCAGCCCGCCTCGCCGGAGCCAAAATAGGGCCTGAAGCAATCCTGCGGTTTTGAGGCCAGCTCACAAAAGAGCAACTTAAAAAATGGAGCTCAGGGTCACTGCAATTCACAAACCTGCAGAGTTATAAATGAAAACTAACGTCCAAAAATATGTTGAGGTAAGGCAAAGAAGAGGATCTGAATGCAAGACAGAATTGCAAGAAACAGATTTCAAGAGATAGATTGGACTCGCCTTTAAAGCACATGAAAAGCGGCAGAATTTCGACAATGATGCAGTTGGCCCAAAAGGGAGTATGCGTTTTTTCCTGAATATATCCAGGAAAAAACGCATACGCACTTTATGGGCAAGCAAGCAAGCAAGCAATGCAAATGTGCACAACAAAGAAGTCTCATTTCCCACCAGTCAAAAGGGCCATCCGAAAAAATTGTAAAAACCAGAAATGCAGGACAGGCCATGGAGAACAGGGAGCCTTTATACGCTGATGGACAGTGTGTGAACTGCCGAGAGCCACTCTGGAGAAGTGTATGGTGGTTCCTAAATCATCTAAAAAACAGAGCGACAGAGCATAGGGCACTTCCAATCACGGGAGTATATCTAGGGAAGTCTAAATATCAACAAGACACAAGCACACCACAGTTTAGGGCTACTCTGTTTACAAGAACCTCAACTTCAGTACACCTTAAATATCCCAGGAAAGAGAACAATGGATAAAGAAAATGTGGTACTTATGTACAATGGAATATCTCTTCACCATGAAATCAATGTAATAAGGCTAGTAGAAGGATAAAGAGTGGATTGAGGTCCGATAATACTACTTGAAATAAGTCAAACAGAAAAAGAAACATATCATAAGATATCACTTATAGAGGGAGGATAAATATGGCTGCACAAAAAATGAATTACAAAACAGAACAGTGTCTCACATTTAGAAAACACACTTATGTCAGCTTAAGGGGAAAGGAGAGGTGGGGTGATGCATAAAACCAGAGTTTGAAATTAGCACAGATACCGTTCAATAAACCAAATAGGTATCAGACAAGATCTACACCTCGCTCAATGAACTGGCCTCAACACACCCTATACACCACAGAGAAATATATCTGAGTAATAAGAATCTTAAAACCCATGTATTGATATATCTCCATAAGGGAATCAAGTGTGCGCAGAGCGGCACAAACACAGCAGTGAAAATGAGCTAAACCCCATTATAGAAATAAATTTTAAAACCAAAACGCAGAAACAATGAAAGAGAGAAAAATTCTTACAAAATTCGCTCAGGGGCTGTGATGCAACCTGGAATGACCACATATAAACCCACAGCTGGATAAGACATAAGGCTGGACACTTGGGGCTGAAAGGATTGGAGAGCTTTGGTGAGCAACTGCCGAAAGTTTAATGCAATACTTCATGCTACTTATTCCAAGGGTCCCAACACTCCAAGTTGAAGGGAATCTTCCTACAGCTAAACCATGCATGGGAAATCCAGCGGATGGTATACCATATGATCGGGAAAGGTTTCTAAAATGCACCTCATTTTCCTCTCCTGGGGCTCCGGATCAACATTCCAGCCACTTTACTAACAACATCTCCACATGGAGAGTCAATGCCTTTAAGTTCCGGTATCGCACAGTCTGCAGTTAGTGCGGAGGATGAATGGGAATAGGGGGAACCAGTGAGAAAATAGCTGTAGCGGTTTCAATGGGCACATGTCACTCTAATTTCACATCAGGAGGAAGAATTAACCAAAGGCAGAGCAAGGCGTCCCAGAAGAAGAATAGGTCCTGAAGAAATCCTGTGGATATGAGGCAAGATCACAAAAATAAGAGCTGAAAAATGGAGCTAAGGGCCACTGCAATTCAAAAACCTGCAGCGTTATAAAGGCCAACTATTTTCCAAAAGTATATTGAGGTAAGGCTATGAAGAGGCACTGAGAGCAAGGCAGAACTGCAGGAAACCGATTTCAGGAGGTAGACAGGAATTGCACTGAAAACATATGAAAACACTCAGAACGTCGACAATGATGCACTTGGCCAAAAAGGGCGTATGCGTTTTTTCCTGAATATATTCAGGAAAAAACGCATACGCCCTTTTTGGCCAACCAAGCAAGCTTGCAAAGGAAATCTGCACTACAATGAAGTCTCACTGCCCCTCAGTCAAAAGGGCCATCTGAAAAAAGTGTAAAATCCAGAAAGGCAGGACAGGCCATGGAGAACTGGGAGCCTTGTTATGCTGATGGGTGGGATGTAAATTGCCAGCAGCAACTCTGGAGAAGTGTATGGTGTTTCCTGAAACATCGAAAAAACAAAGCAACAGAGCCTAGGGCACTTCCACTTATGGTCCTATAGCTTAGGGAAATTAAAATCAAAAAGACACAGCCACCCCAAAGTTTGGGACGGCTCTGTTTACAAGAACCTCGTTTACGGTACAAGTTGAATATCACAGAAAGCGAAAAATGGATAAAGAAGTTGTGGTACTTACGTACAATGCAATATCACTCAGCAATGAAATCTATGTCATCAGGCCCGTAGCAGCATAATGAGTGGATTCAGGTACGATGATTCTAAGTGAAATAAGTCACACAGAAAAAGAAATATCATAAGGTATCACTAATATATGGAATGTAAACTTGGCTACACAGGAACTGAATTACAAAACAAAACAGGGTCTCAAAAGTAGAAACCCAAGTTATGCTTGCTTAAGTGGAAAGGTGAGTTGGGGTGGTGCATAAAACCAGAGATTGAAATTAGCACAGATAGCGTTCCATAAGCCAAATATGTAATAGACAAGAGCTACTCCTTGCTCAACGAAGTGGACTCAACACCCCATATTAAACGCCTAAGAATATACCTGACTAGTAAGAATCTTAAAACCTATGGATTTATATGTCTCCGAAAGAGAATCAAGCGTGTGTACAGCGGCATAAACGCAGCAGTGATAGGATTGGTGAGGTTCGGTGAGCAAATGCAGACCCTTTGAAGTCATATTGCATGGTACCCATTCCATGGGTCTCAACTCTCCAGGTTTAAGGGATTCTTCCTTCAGCTAAAACATGCATGTGGAACCCAGAGTATGATCCACGGTGTCATCGGGAAACGTGTTCAAATGTGTCTCAGTTTTCGTCCCCTGGTACTCGGGTGCAACATTCCAGACGCTTTACTAACACTCTCCCCACTTGGAGAGTCAGTGCCTTTAACCTCCTGTTTGGCCAGTTTGCAATTTCTGTGGAAAATGAACAGGAATAGGGAGAACCAATGAGAGACTAGGTGGAGGTGTCCGGACAGGCAAATTTAACTCTCATTTCCCACCAGGAAGAGGAATTAACCAAAGGCTCAGCATGCCATGCAGGAACCAAACTAGGGTCTGAAGCAATCCTGCGGTGTTGCGGCCAGCTCACAAGAAAGCGAGTTGAAGAAAGGACCTCAGGGGCACTGTAATTCACAAACCTGCAGAGTTATAAATGACAGCTATCTTCCAAAAATACATTGAAGTAAGGCTGCCAAGAGGACTTGAAAGCGGGGCAGAATTGCAGGAAACCGATTTCAGGAGGTAGACTGGAATTGCATGTAAAGCATAGGAAAAGAGGCAGAACGTCCACAATGATGCACTTGGCCAAAAAGGGTGTATGCGTTTTTTCCTGAATATATTCAGGAAAAAACGCATACGCCCTTTTTGGCCAACCAAGCAAGCTTGCAAAGGAAATCTGCACTACCATGAAGTCTCACTGCCCCCCGGTCAAAAGGGCCATCTGAAAAAAGTGTAAAATCCAGAAAGGCAGGACAGGCCATGGAAACTGGGAGCCTTGTTATGCTGATGGGCGGGATGTAAATTGCCAACAGCCACTGTGGAGAAGTGTATGGTGTTTCCTGAAACATCTAAAAAACAAAGCAACAGAGCCTAGTGCACTTCCACATATGGTCCTATAGCTTAGGGAAATTAAAATCAAAAAGACACAGCCACCCCAAAGTTTGGGCCGGCTCTGTTTACAAGAACCTCGTTTACGGTACAAGTTCAATATCACAGAAAGCGAAAAATGGATAAAGAAGTTGTGGTACTTACGTACAATGCAATATCACTCAGCAATGAAATCTATGTCATCAGGCCCGTAGCAGCATAATGAGTGGATTCAGGTACGATGATTCTAAGTGAAATAAATCACACAGAAAAAGAAACATCATAAGATATCACTACTACACGGAATGTAAACTTGGCTACACAGGAACTGAATTACAAAACAGAACAGGGTCTCAAATGTAGAAAACCAACTTATGCTTGCTTAAGGGGAAAGGTGAGTTGGGGTGCTGCATAAAACCAGAGATTGAAATTAGCACAGATACCGTTCCATAAGCCAAATATGTAATAGACAAGAGCTACTCCTTGCTCAACGAAGTGCACTCAACACCCCATAATAAAGGCCAAAGAATATACCTGACTAGTAAGAATCTTAAAACCTATGGATTTATATGTCTCCAAAAGAGAATCAATCGTGTGTACAGCGGCATAAAAGCAGCAGTGATAGGATTGGTGAGGTTAGGTGAGCAAATGCAGACCCTTTGAAATCATATTGCATGGTACCCATTCCATAGGTCTCAACTCTCCAGGTTTAAGGGATTCTTCCTTCAGCTAAACATGCATGTGGAACCCAGAGTATGATCCACCGTGTGATCGGGAAACGTGTTCAAATGTGTCTCAGTTTTCGTCCCCTGGTACTCGGGTGCAACATTCCAGACGCTTTACTAACACTCTCCCCACTTGGAGAGTGAGTGCCTTTAACCTCCTGTTTGGCCGAGTTTGCAATTTCTGCGTAAGATGAACAGGAATAGGGAGAACCAATGAGAGACTAGGTGGAGGTGTCTGGAAGGGTAAATTTAACTCTCATTTCCCACCAGGAAGAAGAATTAACCAAAGGCTCAGCGTGGCATGCCAGAAGCACACTAGGGCCTGAAACAATCCTGCGGTGTTGCAGCCAGCTCACAAGAAAGCGAGTTGAAGGAAGGAACTCAGGGGCACTGTAATTCACAAACCGGCAGAGTTATAAATGACAGCTATCGTCCAAAAGTATATTGAAGGAAGGCTGCCAAGAGGACTTGAAAGTGGGGCAGAATTGCAGGAAACCGATTTCAGGAGGTAGACTGGAATTGCATGTAAACCATAGGAAAAGAGGCAGAAGGTCCACAATGATGCACTTGGCCAAAAAGGGCGTATGCGTTTTTTCCTGAACATATTCAGGAAAAAACGCATACGCCCTTTTTGGCCAACCAAGCAAGCTTGCAAAGGAAATCTGCACTACAATGAAGTCTCACTGCCCCCCGGTCAAAAGGGCTATCTGAAAAAAGTGTAAAATCCAGAAAGGCAGGACAGGCCATGGAGAACTGGGAGCCTTGTTATGCTGATGGGTGGGATGTAAATTGCCAACACCCACTCTGGAGAAGTGTATGTTGTTTCCTGAAACATCCAAAAAACAAAGCAACAGAGCCTAGGACACTTCCACTTATGGTCCTATAGCTTAGGGAAATTAAAATCAAAAAGACACAGCCACCCCAAAGTTTGGGCCGGCTCTGTTTACAAGAACCTCGTTTACGGTACAAGTTGAATATCACAGAAAGCGAAAAATGGATAAAGAAGTTGTGGTACTTACGTACAATGCAGTATCACTCAGCAATGAAATCTATGTCATCAGGCCCGTAGCAGCATAATGAGTGGATTCAGGTATGATGATTCTAAGTGAAATAAGTCACACAGAAAAAGAAACATCATAAGATATCACTAACACACGGAATTTAAACTTGGCTACAAAGGAACTGAATTACAAAACAGAATAGGGTCTCAAATGCAGAAAACCAACTTATGCTTCCTTAAGGGGAATGGTGAGTTGGGGTGCTGCATGAAACCAGAGATTGAAATTTGCACAGATACCGTTCCATAAGCCAAATATGTAATAGACAAGAGCTATTACTTGCTCAACGAAGTGGACTCAACACACCATATTAAACGCCTAAGAATATACCTGACTAGTAAGAATCTTAAAACCTATGGATTTATATGTCTCCGAAAGAGAATCAAGCGTGTGTACAGCGGTATAAACGCAGCAGTGATAGGATTGGTGAGGTTCGGTGAGCAAATGCAAACTCTTTGAAGTCATATTGCATGGTACCCATTCCATGGGTCTCAACTCTCCAGGTTTAAGGTATTCTTCCTTCAGCTAAAACATGCATGTGGAACCCAGCGTATGATCCACGGTGTCATCGGGAAACGTGTTCAAATGTGTCTCAGTTTTCGTCCCCTGGTACTCGGGTGCAACATTCCAGACGCTTTACTAACACTCTCCCCACTTGGAGAGTCAGTGCCTTTAACCTCCTGTGTGGCCAGTTTGCAATTTCTGTGGAAAATGAACAGGAATAGGGAGAACCAATGAGAGACTAGGTGGAGGTTTCTGGACAGGCAAATTTAACTCTCATTTCCCACCAGGAAGAGGAATTAACCAAAGGCTCAGCATGCCATGCCGGAACCACACTAGGGTCTGAAGCAATCCTGCGGTGTTGCGGCCAGCTCACAAGAAAGCGAGTTGAAGAAAGGAGCTCAGGGGCACTGTAATTCACAAACCTGCAGAGTTATAAATGACAGCTATCTTCCAAAAATATATTGAAGTAAGGCTGCCAAGAGGACTTGAAAGCGGGGCAGAATTGCAGGAAACCGATTTCAGGAGGTAGACTGGAATTGCATGTAAAGCATAGGAAAAGAGGCAGAACGTCCACAATGATGCACTTGGCCAAAAAGTGCGTATGCGTTTTCTCCTGAATATATTCAGGAAAAAACGCATACGCCCTTTTTGGCCAACCAAGCAAGCTTGCAAAGGAAATCTGCACTACCATGAAGTCTCACTGCCCCCCGGTCAAAAGGGACATCTGAAAAAAGTGTAAAATCCAGAAAGGCAGGACAGGCCATGGAGAACTGGGAGCCTTGTTATGCTGATGGGCGGGATGGAAATTGCCAACAGCCACTGTGGAGAAGTGTATGGTGTTTCCTGAAACATCTAAAAAACAAAGCAACAGAGCCTAGGGCACTTCCACATATGGTCCTATAGCTTAGGGAAATTAAAATCAAAAAGACACAGCCACCCCAAAGTTTGGGCCGGCTCTGTTTACAAGAACCTCGTTTACGGTACAAGTTCAATATCACAGAAAGCGAAAAATGGATAAAGAAGTTGTGGAACTTACGTACAATGCAATATCACTCAGCAATGAAATCTATGTCATCAGGCCCGTAGCAGCATAATGAGTGGATTCAGGTACGATGATTCTAAGTGAAATAAGTCACACAGAAAAAGAAATATCATAAGGTATCACTACTACACGGAATGTAAACTTGGCTACACAGGAACTGAATTACAAAACAGAACAGGGTCTCAAATGTAGAAAACCAACTTATGCTTGCTTAAGGGGAAAGGTGAGTTGGGGTGCTGCATAAAACCAGAGATTGAAATTAGCACAGATACCGTTCCATAAGCCAAATATGTAATAGACAAGAGCTACTCCTTGCTCAACGAAGTGCACTCAACACCCCATAATAAAGGCCAAAGAATATACCTGACTAGTAAGAATCTTAAAACCTATGGATTTATATGTCTCCAAAAGAGAATCAATCGTGTGTACAGCGGCATAAACGCAGCAGTGATAGGATTGGTGAGGTTAGGTGAGCAAATGCAGACTCTTTGAAATCATATTGCATGGTACCCATTCCATGGGTCTCAACTCTCCAGGTTTAAGGGATTCTTTCTTCAGCTAAACATGCATGTGGAACCCAGAGTATGATCCACCGTGTGATCGGGAAACGTGTTCAAATGTGTCTCAGTTTTCGTCCCCTGGTACTCGGGTGCAACATTCCAGACGCTTTACTAACACTCTCGCACTTGGAGAGTGAGTGCCTTTAACCTCCTGTTTGGCCGAGTTTGCAATTTCTGCGTAAGATGAACAGGAATAGGGAGAACCAATGAGAGACTAGGTGGAGGTGTCTGGAAGGGTAAATTTAACTCTCATTTCCCACCAGGAAGAAGAATTAACCAAAGGCTCAGCGTGGCATGCCAGAAGCACACTAGGGCCTGAAACAATCCTGCGGTGTTGCAGCCAGCTCACAAGAAAGCGAGTTGAAGGAAGGAACTCAGGGGCACTGTAATTCACAAACCGGCAGAGTTATAAATGACAGCTATCGTCCAAAAATATATTGAAGGAAGGCTGCCAAGAGGACTTGAAAGTGGGGCAGAATTGCAGGAAACCGATTTCAGGAGGTAGACTGGAATTGCATGTAAACCATAGGAAAAGAGGCAGAAGGTCCACAATGATGCACTTGGCCAAAAAGGGCGTATGCGTTTTTTCCTGAACATATTCAGGAAAAAACGCATACGCCCTTTTTGGCCAACCAAGCAAGCTTGCAAAGGAAATCTGCACTACAATGAAGTCTCACTGCCCCCCGGTCAAAAGGGCTATCTGAAAAAAGTGTAAAATCCAGAAAGGCAGGACAGGCCATGGAGAACTGGGAGCCTTGTTATGCTGATGGGTGGGATGTAAATTGCCAACACCCACTCTGGAGAAGTGTATGTTGTTTCCTGAAACATCCAAAAAACAAAGCAACAGAGCCTAGGACACTTCCACTTATGGTCCTATAGCTTAGGGAAATTAAAATCAAAAAGACACAGCCACCCCAAGGTTTGGGCCGGCTCTGTTTACAAGAACCTCGTTTACGGTACAAGTTGAATATCACAGAAAGCGAAAAATGGATAAAGAAGTTGTGGTACTTACGTACAATGCAGTATCACTCAGCAATGAAATCTATGTCATCAGGCCCGTAGCAGCATAATGAGTGGATTCAGGTATGATGATTCTAAGTGAAATAAGTCACACAGAAAAAGAAACATCATAAGATATCACTAACACACGGAATTTAAACTTGGCTACAAAGGAACTGAATTACAAAACAGAATAGGGTCTCAAATGCAGAAAACCAACTTATGCTTCCTTAAGGGGAATGGTGACTTGGGGTGCTGCATGAAACCAGAGATTGAAATTTGCACAGATACCGTTCCATAAGCCAAATATGTAATAGACAAGAGCTATTACTTGCTCAACGAAGTGGACTCAACACACCATATTAAACGCCTAAGAATATACCTGACTAGTAAGAATCTTAAAACCTATGGATTTATATGTCTCCGAAAGAGAATCAAGCGTGTGTACAGCGGTATAAACGCAGCAGTGATAGGATTGGTGAGGTTCGGTGAGCAAATGCAAACTCTTTGAAGTCATATTGCATGGTACCCATTCCATGGGTCTCAACTCTCCAGGTTTAACGTATTCTTCCTTCAGCTAAAACATGCATGTGGAACCCAGAGTATGATCCACGGTGTCATCGGGAAACGTGTTCAAATGTGTCTCAGTTTTCGTCCCCTGGTACTCGGGTGCAACATTCCAGACGCTTTACTAACACTCTCCCCACTTGGAGAGTCAGTGCCTTTAAACTCCTGTTTGGCCCAGTTTGCAATTTCTGTGGAAAATGAACAGGAATAGGGAGAACCAAGGAGAGACTAGGTGGAGGTGTCTGGACGGGCAAATTTAACTCTCATTTCCCACCAGGAAGAGGAATTAACCAAAGGCTCAACATGCCATGCCGGAACCAAACTAGGGCCTGAAGCAATCCTGTGGTGTTGCGGCCAGCTCACAAGAAAGCGAGTTGAAGAAAGGAGCTAAGGGGCACTGTAATTCACAAACCTGCAGAGTTATAAATGACAGCTATCGTCCTAAAATATATTGAAGGAAGGCTGCCAAGAGGAGTTGAAAGCGGGGCAGGATTGCAGGAAACCGATTTCAGGAGGTAGACTGGAATTGCATGTAAAGCATAGGAAAAGAGGCAGAATGTCCACAATGATGCACTTGGCCAAAAAGGGCGTATGCGTTTTTTCCTGAATATATTCAGGAAAAAACGCATACGCCCTTTTTGTCCAACCAAGCAAGCTTGCAAAGGAAATCTGCACTACAATGAAGTCTCACTGCCCCCCGGTCAAAAGGGCCATCTGAAAAAAGTGTAAAATCCAGAAAGGCAGGACAGGCCATGGAGAACTGGGAGCCTTGTTATGCTGATGGGCGGGATTTAAATTGCCAACACCCACTCTGGAGAAGTATATGGTGTTTCCTGAAACGTCTAAAAAACAAAGCAACAGAGCCTAGGGCACTTCCACATATGGTCCTATAGCTTAGGGAAATTAAAATCAAAAAGACACAGCCACCCCAAAGTTTGGGATGGCTCTGTTTACAAGAACCTCATTTACCTTACAAGTTCAATATCACAGAAAGCGAAAAATGGATAAAGAAGTTGTGGAACTTACGTACAATGCAATATCACTCAGCAATGAAATCTATGTCATCAGGCCCGTAGCAGCATAATGAGTGGATTCAGGTACGATGATTCTAAGTGAAATAAGTCACACAGAAAAAGAAATATCATAAGGTATCACTAATATACGGAATGTAAACTTGGCTACACAGGAACTGAATTACAAAACAGAACAGGGTCTCAAAAGTAGAAACCCAAGTTATGCTTGCTTAAGTGGAAAGGTGAGTTGGGGTGGTGCATAAAACCAGAGATTGAAATTAGCACAGATACCGTTCCATAAGCCAAATATGTAATAGATAAGAGCTACTCCTTGCTCAACGAAGTGGACTCAACACCCCATATTAAACGCCTAAGAATATACCTGACTAGTAAGAATCTTAAAACCTATGGATTTATATGTCTCTGAAAGAGAATCAAGCGTGTGTACAGCGGCATAAACGCAGCAGTGATAGGACTGGTGAGGTTCGGTGAGCAAATGCAGACCCTTTGAAGTCATATTGCATGGTACCCATTCCATGGGTCTCAACTCTCCAGGTTTAAGGGATTCTTCCTTCAGCTAAAACATGCATGTGGAACCCAGAGTATGATCCACCGTGTGATCGGGAAACGTGTTCAAATGTGTCTCAGTTTTCGTCCCCTGGTACTCGGGTGCAACATTCCAGACGCTTTACTAACACTCTCCCCACTTGGAGAGTCAGTGCCTTTAACCTCCTGTTTGGCCAGTTTGCAATTTCTGTCGAAAATGAACAGGAATAGGGAGAACCAATGAGAGACCAGGTGGAGGTTTCTGGACAGGCAAATTTAACTCTCATTTCCCACCAGGAAGAGGAATTAACCAAAGGCTCAGCATGCCATGCCGGAACCACACTAGGGTCTGAAGCAATCCTGCGGTGTTGCGGCCAGCTCACAAGAAAGCGAGTTGAAGAAAGGAGCTCAGGGGCACTGTAATTCACAAACCTGCAGAGTTATAAATGACAGCTATCTTCCAAAAATATATTGAAGTAAGGGTGCCAAGAGGAGTTGAAAGCGGGGCAGAATTGCAGGAAACCGATTTCAGGAGGTAGACTGGAATTGCATGTAAAGCATAGGAAAAGAGGCAGAACGTCCACAATGATGCACTTGGCCAAAAAGTGCGTATGCGTTTTTTCCTGAACATATTCAGGAAAAAACGCATACGCACTTTTTGGCCAACCAAGCAAGCTTGCAAAGGAAATCTGCACTACAATGAAGTCTCACTGCCCCCCGGTCAAAAGGGCTATCTGAAAAAAGTATAAAATCCAGAAAGGCAGGACAGGCCATGGAGAACTGGGAGCCTTTTTATGCTGATGGGCGGGATGTAAACTGCCAACACCCACTCTGGAGAAGTGTATGTTGTTTCCTGAAACATCCAAAAAACTAATCAACAGAGCCTAGGACACTTCCACTTATGGTCCTATAGCTTAGGGAAATTAAAATCAAAAAGACACAGCCACCCCAAAGTTTGGGCCGGCTCTGTTTACAAGAACCTCGTTTAGGGTACAAGTTCAATATCACAGAAAGCGAAAAATGGATAAAGAAGTTGCGGTACTTACGTACAATGCAGTATCACTCAGCAATGAAATCTATGTCATCAGGCCCGTAGCAGCATAATGAGTGGATTCAGGTACGATGATTCTAAGTGAAATAAGTCACACAGAAAAAGAAACATCATAAGATATCACTAACACACGGAATTTAAACTTGGCTACAAAGGAACTGAATTACAAAACAGAACAGGGTATCAAATGTAGAAAAGCAACTTATGCTTGCTTAAGGGGAATGGTGAGTTGGGGTGCTGCATGAAACCAGAGATTGAAATTTGCACAGATACCGTTATATAAGCCAAATATATAATAGACAAGAGCTATTACTTGCTCAACGAAGTGGACTCAACACACCATATTAAACGCCTAAGGATATACCTGACTAGTAAGAATCTTAAAACCTATGGATTTATATGTCTCCGAAAGAGAATCAAGCGTGTGTACAGTGGCATAAGCACAGCAGTGATAGGATTGGTGAGGTTCGGTGAGCAAATGCAGACTCTTTGAAGTCATATTGCATGGTACCCATTCCATGGGTCTCAACTCTCCAGGTTTAAGGGATTTTTCCTTCAGCTAAAACATGCATGTGGAACCCAGAGTATGATCCACGGTGTGATTGGGAAACGTGTTCAAATGTGTCTCAGTTTTTGTCCCCTGGTACTCGGGTGCAACATTCCAGACGCTTTACTAACACTCTCCCCACTTGGAGAGTCAGTGCCTTTAACCTCCTGTTTGGCCAGTTTGCAATTTCTGTGGAAAATGAACAGGAATAGGGAGAACCAATGAGAGACTAGGTGGAGGTGTCTGGACAGGCAAATTTAACTCTCATTTCCCACCAGGAAGAGGAATTAACCAAAGGCTCAGCATGCCATGCCGGAACCACACTAGGGTCTGAAGCAATCCTGCGGTGTTGCGGCCAGCTCACAAGAAAGCGAGTTGAAGAAAGGAGCTCAGGGGCACTGTAATTCACAAACCTGCAGAGTTATAAATGACAGCTATCTTCCAAAAATATATTGAAGTAAGGCTGCCAAGAGGACTTGAAAGCGGGGCAGAATTGCAGGAAACCGATTTCAGGAGGTAGACTGGAATTGCATGTAAAGCATAGGAAAAGAGGCAGAACGTCCACAATGATGCACTTGGCCAAAAAGGGCATATGCGTTTTTTCCTGAATATATTCAGGAAAAAACGCATACGCCCTTTTTGGCCAACCAAGCAAGCTTGCAAAGGAAATCTGCACTACAATGAAGTCTCACTGCCCCCCGGTCAAAAGGGACATCTGAAAAAAGTGTAAAATCCAGAAAGGCAGGACAGGCCATGGAGAACTGGGAGCCTTGTTATGCTGATGGGCGGGATGGAAATTGCCAACAGCCACTGTGGAGAAGTGTATGGTGTTTCCTGAAACATCTAAAAAACAAAGCAACAGAGCCTAGGGCACTTCCACATATGGTCCTATAGCTTAGGGAAATTAAAATCAAAAAGACACAGCCACCCCAAAGTTTGGGCCGGCTCTGTTTACAAGAACCTCGTTTACGGTACAAGTTCAATATCACAGAAAGTGAAAAATGGATAAAGAAGTTGTGGTAGTTACGTACAATGCAATATCACTCATCAATGAAATCTATGTCATCAGGCCCGTAGCAGCATAATGAGTGGATTCAGGTACGATGATTCTAAGTGAAATAAGTCACACAGAAAAAGAAGCATCATAAGATATCACTAATACACGGAATGTAAACTTGGCTACAAAGGAGCTGAATTACAAAACAGAACAGGGTCTCAAATGTAGAAAACCAACTTATGCTTGCTTAAGGGGAAAGGTGAGTTGGGGTGCTGCATAAAACCAGAGATTGAAATTAGCACAGATACCGTTCCGTACGCCAAATATGTAATAGACAAGAGCTACTCCTTGCTCAACGAAGTGCACTCAACACCCCATAATAAACGCCTAAGAATATACCTGACTAGTAAGAATCTTAAAACTTATGGATTTATATGTCTCCAAAAGAGAATCAATCATGTGTACAGCGGCATAAACGCAGCAGTGATAGGATTGGTGAGGTTCGGTGAGCAAATGCAGACCCTTTGAAATCATATTGCATGGTACCCATTCCATGGGTCTCAACTCTCCAGGTTTAAGGGATTCTTCCTTCAGCTAAACATGCATGTGGAACCCAGAGTATGATCCACCGTGTGATCGGGAAACGTGTTCAAATGTGTCTCAGTTTTCGTCCCCTGGTACTCGGGTGCAACATTCCAGACGCTTTACTAACACTCTCCCCACTTGGAGAGTCAGTGCCTTTAACCTCCTGTTTGGCCCAGTTTGCAATTTCTGTGGAAAATGAACAGGAATAGGGAGAACCAATGAGAGACTAGGTGGAGGTGTCCGGACGGGCAAATTTAACTCTCATTTCCCACCAGGAAGAGGAATTAACCAAAGGCTCAGCGTGCCATGCTGGAACTAGATTAGGGCCTGAGGAGATCCTGCGG
This sequence comes from Leucopleurus acutus, assembly GCF_964270905.1. Lineage (NCBI taxonomy): Eukaryota > Metazoa > Chordata > Mammalia > Artiodactyla > Delphinidae > Leucopleurus > Leucopleurus acutus. The sequence goes on from NW_028139004.1 coordinate 123,946, forward strand.
TGTTGCGGCCAGCTCACAAGAAAGCGAGTTGAAGAAAGGAGCTCAGGGGCACTGTAATTCAGAAACCTGCGGAGTTATAAATGACAGCTATCATCCAAAATTATACTGAAGTAAGGCTGCGAAGAGGACTTGAATGCGGGGCAGAATTGCTGGAAACTGATTTCAGAACGTACACGGGAGTAGCTCTTAAAGCATAGGAAAAGAGACAGAACTTGGAAAATAATGCACTTGGCAAAAAAGGGCATATGTGTTTTATCCAGAGCTCTCATAACTGAGGGGAGGAGATTCCCAGCAGGCTCCAACTGCCACCTGAGGGCTCACATTGCCAAGGCAACGTGAGCATGCCAGGCAGGAGTTACCTCACAGCAGAGGTCCCACCTCACAGAAGGGTGAGAAACCCAGCCAACATCAGACTCTCACCAGAGGGCCCACATCACCAAGGGGATGGGAACCAGGCAGGAGTGTCTTCACATCAGTGGGGCCACATCATCGAAAGCTGAGGTACTCAGCACATGTGTCCTCAAACCAGAGGACCCACATCACCAAGGACCTCGGAGTGAGGCAGGCAGGAGTAGCCTCACAACACTGGGCACATAGAATAAAAAAGTGAGGAATCCAGCAGTTGGAACCTCCCAGCAGGCGGCCCAGAGCACCGAGGCTATGGGATCCAGGCCACAGTGAACTCACAGAAGAGGGCCCATGTCATGAAACTGAGCAACCCAGCCATTGGGACCTCAGAGCAGGAGGCCCACATCCCCATGGGGATGGAATTCTGGTAGGAGTGTCCTCGCACCACTGAGAACGTATCAGAAAATTTTGAGCGACCAGCAGTTAGGGCCTGACGCCAGAGGACCCTCATCACCAAGGGAAGGAGGCTCCCAGCAGGCTCCAACTGCCACCAGAGGGCTGACGTCGCCAAGGCGATGTGTGCCAACCAGGCACGAATGACCTCACAGCAGAGGGCCCACCTCAGAGAAGTGTGACGAACCCAGTCAGGATCAGACTCGCACCAGAGGGCCCACATCACCAAATGGATTGGAACCAGGCAGGAGTGTCCTCACATGAGTAGGGCCACATCATCTAAAGGTGAGGAACCCAGAACATGTGGCTTCAAACCATAGGACACCCATCACCAAGGGGCTGGGAGTGAGGCAGGCAGGAGGAGCCTCATAACAGAGGGCCCAAAAATAAGAAAGGTGAGGAATCCAGCAGTTGGAACCTCCCAGCAGGCGGCCCAGAGCACAGAGGCTAGAGGAACCAGGCCAGAGTGAACTAACACCAGACAGCCCACATCATGAAACTGTGAGCAACCCAGACATTGGGACCTCAGAGCAGAAGGCCCATATCCCCATGGTGATGGGAACATGACAGGAGTGTCCTGGCATCACTGGGCTCACATCAGAAAACGTGGGGTGCTCAGAAGTTAGGGCCTGACGCTAGAGGGCACTCATCACCGAGAGGAGGAGGCTCCCAGCAGGCTCCAGCTGCCACCAGAGGGCCAACATCACCAAGGTGATGTGTGCCAGCCTGGCAGGAGTGACCTCACAGCAGAGGGCCCACCTCACAGAAGGGTGAGGAACACAGCCAGGATCAGACTCTCACCAGAGGGCCCACATCACCAAGGGGATGGGAACCAGGCAGGAGTGTCCCCACACCAGTGAGACAACATCATCGAAAGGTGAGGATCCCAGCACATGTGTCCTCAAACCAGAGGAACCACATCACCAAGGGGTTCGGAATGAGGCTGGCAGGACTGGCCTCACAACACAGGGTCCATAGAATATAAAAGTTGAGGAATCCAGCAGTTGGAACCTCCCAGCAAGTGGCCCAGAGCACCGAGGCTATGGGATCCAGGCCGCAGTGAACTCACAGCAGAGGGCCCACATCATGAACCTGTGAGCAGCCCAGCTGTTGGGACCTCAGAACAGAAGGCCCACATCCCCATTGGGATGGGAACCTGGCAGGAGTGGCTTTGCACCACTTAGCACATATCAGAAAATGTTAGGAGCCCAGCAGTTAGGGCCTGATGCCAGGGGGCCCTCATAACTGAGGGGAGGAGACTCCCAGCAGGTTCCAACTGCCAACAGAGGGCCCACGTCTACAAGGTGGCATGCACCAGCCAGGCAGTAGTGACCTCACAGCAGAGGGCCTATCTCACAGAAGGGTGAGGAACCGAGGCAGGATGAGACTCTCACCAGAGGGCCCACAACACCAAGGGGATGGGAACCAGTCAGGACTGTCCTCCCACCAGTGGGGCCACATCATCGAAAGGTGAGGAACCCAGCACATGTGGCCTCATATCAGAGGACATACATCACAAAGGGGATGGGAGTGAGGCAGGTAGGAGTAGCCTAAAAACAGAGGGCCCAAAGAATAAAAAAAGTGAGGAATCCAGCATTTGGAACCTCCCAGCAGGCGGCCGAGAGCACAGAAGCTATGGGATGCAGGCAGGAGTTAACTAACACCAGAGAGCCCACATCATGAAACTGTGAGCAACCCAGGCATTGGGACCTCAGAGCAGAAAGCCCACATCCCCATGGGGATGGGAACCTGACAGGAGTGTCCTGGCATCACTGGGCTCACATCAGAAAACGTGGGGAGCCCAGCAGTTAGAACCTGATGCTAGAGGGCCGTCATCACCGAGGGCAGGAGGCTCCCAGCAGGTTCCATGTGCCAACAGAGGGCCCACGTCGCCAAGGTGATGTGTGCAAGTCAGGCAGGATTGACCTCACAGCAGAGGGCCTACCTCACAGAAGAGTGAGGAACCCAGCCAGGATAAGACTGTCACCAGAAGGCCCACATCACCAAGGGGATGGGAACCAGGCAGGAGTGTCCTCACACCAGTGGGGCCACATCATTGAAAGTTGCCTAACCCAGCACATGTGGCCTCAAACCAGAAGACCCACATCACGAAGGGGTTGCGAGTGAGGCAGGCAGGAGGAGCATCACAACACAGGACCCATAGAATACAAAAGTTGAGGAATCGAGCAGTTGGAACCTCCCAGCAGGCAGCCAAGACCACAGAGGCTATGGGATCCAGGCCACAGTGAACTAACACCAGAGAGCCCACATCATGAAATTGTGATCAACCCAGCCGTTGGAACCTCAGAGCAGAAGGCCCACATCCCCATGGGGATGGGAACCTAAGAGGAGTGCTTGAGCAACACTGGGCTCACTAAGAAAAGTTGGGGAGCCCAGCAGTTAGGGCCTGATGCCAGAGGGCCCTCATCACCGAGCAGAGGAGGCTCCCAGCAGGCTCCAAGTGCCACCAGAGGGCTCATGTCCACAAGGCGAGGTGAGCAAGCCAGGCAAGAGTGACCTCACATCAGACGGCCTACCTCACAGATGGGTGAGGAACCCAGCCAGGATCAGACTCTCAACAGAGGACCCACATCACCAAGGGGATGTGAACCAGGCAGGAGTCTCCTAAGACCATTGGTCCCACATCATCAAAAGGTGAGGAACCCAGCACATGTGGCCTCAAACCAGACGACACACATCACGAAGGGGCTGGGAGTGAGGCAGGCAGGAGGATCCTCACAACAGAGGGCCCAAAAAATTAAAAAAGTGAGGAATCCAGCAGTTGGAACCTCCCAGCAGGCAGCCAAGAGCACAGAGGCTATGGGATCCAGGCTTCTGTGAACTAACACCAGAGAGCCCACATCATGAAAATGTGAACAACCCAGCCGTTGGGACCTCAGAGCAGAAGGCCCACATCCCCATGGAGATGGGATCCTAAGAGGAGTGCCAAAGCATCACTGGGCTCACTAAGAAAAGTTGGTGAGCCCAGCAGTTAGGGCCTGACGCAAGAGGGCCCTCATCACCGGGGGGAAGAGATTCCCAGCACGCTCCAACTGCCACCACACGGCTGACTTCACCAAGGCAATGTGTGCCAGCCATGCAGGAGTGACCTATCAGCAGAGGGTCTCCCTCACAGGTGGGTGAGGAACAAAGCCAGGAACAGACTCTCACCAGGGGGTCCACATAACCACGTGGATGAGAACCAAGCAGGAGTGTCCTCACACTAGTGGGGCCACATCATCGAAAGGTGAGGAACCCAGCAAAAGTGGCCACAAACCAGAGGACCCACATCACCAAGGGGTTGAGAGTGAGGTAGGTGTCTGGACGGGCATATTTAACACTCATTTCCCACCAGGAAGAGGAATTAACCAAAGGCTCAGCGTGCCCTGCCAGAAGCAGATTAGGGCCTGAAGCAGTCTTGCGGGTTTGCGGCCAGCTCACAAGAAAGCGAGTTGAAGAAAGGAGCTCAGGGGCCCTGTAATTCACAAACCTGCAGAGTTATAAATGACAGATAACGTCCAAAAATATATTGAAGTAAGGCTGCGAAGAGGACTTGAAAGCGGGGCAGAATTGCAGGAAACCGATTTCAGGAGGTAGACTGGAATTGCATTTAAAGCATAGGAAAAGAGGCAGAACATCGACAATGATGCACTTGGCAACAAAGGGCGTATGAGTTTGTTCCTGAATATATTCAGGAACAAACACATACGCCCTTTTTGGCAAACCAAGCAAGCTTGCAATGGAAATCCGAACTACTATGAAGTGTCACTTCCCCCCGGTCTAAAGGGCCATCTGAGAAAAGTGTAAAATCCAGAAAGGCAAGACAGGCCATGGGGAAAAAGGAGCCTTGTTATGCTGATGGGCGGGATGTACATTGCCAACAGCCACTCTGGAGAAGTGTATGGTGTTTCCTGATACATCTGAAAAACAAAGCAACAGAGTCTAGGGCATTTCCACTTATGGTCCTATAGCTTAGGGAAATTAAAATCAAAAAGACACAGCCACCCCAAAATTTACAACGGCTCTGTTTACAGGAGCCTCTTCTACAGTACAAGTTAAATATCCCAGAGAACAAATAATTGATAAAGAAGTTGCGGTACTTATGTACAACACAATACCACTCAGCAATGAAATCTGTGTCACCAGGCCTGTACCAGCATAATGAGTGGATTGAGGCATGATGATTCTAAGTGAAATAAGTCACACAGAAAAAGAAACATCATAAGGTATCACTAATGCACGGAATGTAAACTTGGCTACACATGAACTGAATTACAAAACAGAACAGGGTCTCAAGTTTAGAAAACCAACTTATGCTTGCTTAAGGGGAAAGGTGAGTTGGGGTGCTGCATAAAACCAGAGTTTGAAATTAGCACAGATACCGTTCCATAAGCCAAATATGTAATAGACAAGACCTACCCCTTGCTCAACGAAATGGACTCAACAATGAGGTATCACCTCACACCTGTTAGAATGGGCATCATCTGAAAATCTACAAACAACAAATGCTGGAAAGGGTGTGGAGAAAAGGAAGCCTCTTCCACTATTGTTGGGAATATAAATTGATACAGTCACTATGGAGAACAATATGGAGTTTCTTAAGAAACTAATAATAGAATTACCATATGATACAGCAATCCCAGGACTGGACATATACTCAGACAAAACCATAAATCAAAAAGAGACATTCACCGCAATGTTCATTGCATCACTATTTACAATATCGAGGTAATGGAAGCAACCTAAATGCCCACAGACAGACGAATGCATAAAGCTGTGGTACATATATAAAATGGAATATTACTAAGCCATGAAAGGAATGAAATTGGGTCATTTGTAGAGACGTCGATGGATCTAGAGACTGTCATACAGAGTGAAGTAAGTCAGAAAGAGAAAAACAAATCTTGTATATTCATGCATATATGTGGAACCTAGAAAAACTGTACAGATTAACCGTTTTGCAAGGCATAAATAGAGCAACAGATGTAGACAACAATCGTATGGACAACAAGGGGGGAAAGCTCTTGGAGGGGTGGTGGTGGGAGGAGTTGAGAGATTGGGATTGGCATGTAAACATTTATATGTATAAAATAGATAACCAATGAGAACCTGCTGTATAAAAATATAAAATAAAATTCAAAATTAAAAAGAAATAAAATTTAAAAAATAAAACAGAAAAAACAATTATTCCCTTCACATACATGTATTTATATGAATAAATTATTTCCATGCTTATATCTGTAAATACAAAAAAGAGGAATAAAATCTACCTTGAACCAAAAACGAAAAAGAGAAAAAAAAAACAGAACCCACCAGTTACTCAGAGGAAAACCGTATCAGGGCACTTGCTCCAGTTGTAAACAATTCTGAAGTTGGTCAGTGGTGGGGAATCGTCTCCCATTCAGCCAGCAGCCCCCACACAACAAGCGTCCTCATTGCAAAGCTGGGGCACCGTGCCGAGGCATCTGTGAGTAAACGTGAGCTGAGCCCCAGGCCAGTTGCTGCTGAACTGTTCCCACCCTTCCCAGGTAAAACACCTGAATATATACAAGGACTTGAAAGCCTAGAGGAAGGGCCATGGAGCCACACGAGTGACAGCATGCCAGCTGACTTGGTGCCTGCAGGCCAGCCAGGATGGTCCTGGCCCTGGGTGCTCTTCTGGAAGATTTCCATTTCCCTGCCTGAGATACCCGTCCTGTCCCTGCCCCCACTGCTTTTTTCCTTCCTCACCTCTGCCCAGGGAGAAATTCCAGCAGCAGGTATGGGTGACACATCCTCTTCTTTAGCAGGTGGCAGCCTGGCAACTGCTGCAGAAAGTCCAGCAGAGCCCCACTCACACTGGGCCACCCACAAAGCCGTGGCCTCTCACTCCCTCCCACCAGCCCAGCCCCGAGACTGCTGACAGGGCAGAGAAAATGGCGTCAGGCACAGCTGCAGGGGCTTTTGCTGCCTGGAGTGGTATTTATATTGATCTCAACCCAGGCACACCTGGGGAGGGCTGGCCGGCATGGTAAGGCTGCCCAGGTAGCCAATCATCACCCCTCAGGGGCTCACAGTTGCAGAAAATGGAACTTGCTGAACGGGCCAGGTCCAAGGAACAGGTGTGGGCTCCTGAGAGTCAGGATAGACAAGGGGCTGCAGCTTTGGCTTGTTTTCTAATCATTTTATCTGGCCCATGAGTGGGAGACAACTTCAAGAAAACCCTCTCCTAATGAGACGAACCCAGGAGTCAGGGAGAGGAGGGGTGGGTGGTGGTTGGAGACAGAGGCCTGGTGCCCTGGGTGCAGTGGAAGTCTCTGGAAGACCAGGTGGAGGGAGGCCACACAGAGTGATGCCCAGGGTCACAGACCTGTCGGAGCTGCTGTTTGTTAGTTCAAGTCCTGCTCTGAGGTGCTCTGTGTCAGCTCTGAGCGACAGGTGAGCTGGGGGTGCTCTTCAATGAGGGCTATGTGCACGGTTCCTGTGTGCCCAGCCCTGCCACGGTACCTGCAAGGGTAGCTCTGTATCCTGGGAGGGGCCTGACCATGAGAGCCCCGTGGGCTGGGTTGGGGGTGGGGTACCTGCCCAGGAGAGCTTCATATCCTGGGATTGGCCTGACCACGAGAGCCCCATGGGCTGCTGGGGACCTGGTAAAGGATGTCAGGACAGTCAGTGAAGCCACCGAGGATATACCTCCAGTTACTCCTGATTCCTACACCCTGCTGGTCATTCTACCAACCACCAGGACATGGTATTCTGTATTAGTCTTCAATGATGCCTTCTTTTGTATTCCATTAGTCCCAGAGTCACAAGAAATTTTGGCTTGTGAGTGGCAGGACTCAACATACAACTAAAACAATACTTCCGGGCCGTCTTGCCCCAAGGGTTCAAAAATTCCCACACCATCTTTGGGGAAAGCTTAGCTAACGACCGAAAAGTTCTACCTCTGGAAAAGGAAACCCTCCTTCAATATGCAGACGACATTCTGATCGCCAGCCCTACTAAGGAGGCCTCTGAACTACCAAGCCAATAAAGGATAGAAGTTGTCCAAGAAAAAGCTCAAATATCACAGACTGCGGTGACCTGCCTGGGCTTCATTCTCACACAAGGTCAGAGAAGCCCATCCCAGGAAAGGGAAGAAACCATTTGCAGCCTTACCCCTTTCTAAAACTAGAAGACAGCTTAGGGGTTCCTGGGGAGGCCAGGGTTTGCTGCTTCTGGATCCCTAACTACAGTCTACTAGCTGGGCCTCTATATGAAACACTGAAAGGAAAAGATGATGATCCTTTGGAACAGAATCCAGAAGTGGCCTTTCAAGAATGGAAAGAGCAGTCAATTCAGACCCTTGCCCTGGAACTCCCTAATTGAGCTAAACCCTTTGACCTTTCCATTCCCGGTGAAAGGTGAATCGCCATTGGAGAATTAGTGCAAAAACTGGGACCACTTGAAATGGAACAACGCAAGAATGCCATCCAGGTAGGATAAACTACAGTCACCAAGGGGCTTGGCCCACTGCCACATCTGGCCAAGATACTGGCGGTATCTAAAAACCTGGAAATCAGCAGCCCAAAAGGCCACCTCCCTCCTAAGGGAAAAGGACCCCACGTGGTGATCCTAATCACCAACCATGCCCTGAAGTTGCAGGGTTCGCTCCGTGGGCACACCGACCTCGAGTGAGGAGGCCCTCCAACTCCAACATCCAGAGAGATAACCGGGGGCAACAGGGCACCATGACGACTCATGTGAACATCACTTGACCTGGAGTTTCTCTCATAAAACAACAATAGTGTGTCCCGAAGGAGTAGACTACTGCTTGCAGGACTTCCTGCACCCAGAGGGGAGCTAATAATCTTGGCGGGGGAACCGTATATCACACTGTCACCATAGAAAAGCCTACAGACACCGTGATGATGGTGGCCAATAAGACCGGCTGGACTCCTGTTTACTTCAAAAGGCTGTTGACTCAGTGGCCATCATGGTCCTCAATCACCACTGACCCTGGACTGTCTGGGAGTTGAGCGGGCAGGGCTCTGACACCTGGTGCTGTTTTTACGTTAATTCAGGGGCCTAATTGAAGAAAGAGCAGACTACTGGTCAGAGCATCTAGGCTGGCAGAAACGGTCAGCCTAAGGTGGCCGAACAAATGTGGGGCGGGGTGAAACCGGCCCCCACAGCGTCTCTGCACATCTCTTTCCTGGACCCTTAAAGGTCATTAGAATCTATAACACTTCCAATGCTGGTGCTCAGGCGGACGAGCAGGGAGGCAGGGGTCCTGGGGCCAATCAACGTCACCTGGAGGCTGCTGGGGAGAAGTTCTGACCCTCGTCCCCTGGTATGAGGGCTCCCAACTCAGCACTCAGCAGTTACAGAAGAAGGGTCTGCACCCTCAGCACTCCAAGAATGAGGAACGGGACAAAAGGCAGAGGAGGGGTTTGTCCCCAGCAAAGCCCATTAAAAATCCCTGGGAGATAAAAATAGAATCTGGGCAATAAAGTCAAGTCTGACCTTTTTTATCCTTTGTGCTTTGTCTAATTTCACGTGCTCCTAGGGTCCCGCATGCAGAGGTTCCACACCCGGCACTTCAGACCAGATTTCCTGGTGCAGAATGGCTGGGTCGACACCTCAGCTCCTGGGGCCCAGTGCAGACTCCGAGATATAGAGCCTGAGCTGCAGCCAACCCGGCCCTTGAGAGCTCCACCCCCTCCCTCTCACTGACTCTGACAGGATCTCTACACAGCAGCCCAGCCCACAGCCCACGGGGTAGTGCATGCTCTCACCTCTCCATTCTCTGATGAAAATATAAAGTTTCCTTTGCTTGGGAACAAAACTCAGTCTCGATCTGTTGGCCCCAATGACACTGGGCAGGGGGACCCTTGTTGGGGTCCACTCTGGAGGATCAGTAACAGAAATTGAGACTATTGTAACTTCAATGAACAGATGTGTGAGCCAAACTGTAGTTAACATAGAACAGTTTATAAGGCTCGGGTAAAATAAGATGTTTCTAACACTTCCATTTGATATTTCCATCACTTTATTATAAGCAAGTTCAGTGAAAAGGTTTGTCTTATTTGTCAGGTCAATATTAGAGAAATGAAGTGATTTCTTTCCAAGGATGTACATCTAATAATCTTGGTTAAAGCTTCAATCTTGTTTTAAATGCTTTTCCATTGAAAATGATACCTCTCTTTCAGCTCCCCCATTTCTGAGAAGTATAAAATCTTATAATTTATTATTACCAAAGGGGAAAGGTGGGAGGAGGGATAAATTAACAGTTTGGAATTAACACATACACACTGCTATGTATAAAATAGATCATCAACAAGGAACTACTGTATAGCACAGGGAACTACACTCAATATTGTGCAATAACCTATAAGGGGAAATAATCGGAAAAAGAACAGATATTTTTATTGACATCATCTATCAATGACAGTTAAAGTGTAACCTAAGGGAAGCCGGTGGTGAGTGCTTCTGACCCTGAAGACTTCAGTCATCTAAAGTTTGGACTCTGCCTACTTCCCAAGGCCCTTAATGAACATATGTGTAGCCGTAGCTTAAAAAACTCCCCAGTTTGGGTTTCGGGGAGACACTGATTTTGAAAAAGCCCTGGTGTTCTCCTTACATGAATGGGACTCTTCCTACTGCTAAAACATGTCTGTCACATCCAGAGGATGGTATACCGTCTGATCGGGAAGAGTTTGGAAAAGGCATCTCATCTCCTCATCTCCTGGTGCTCGGGTTCACCCCTCCAGCGTCTTTACTAACAGTCCCCCACTTGGAGATGTCAACACTGTCAACATCCTGTTGCGTACAGTTTGGAATTTGTCCAGAGGATGAAGCGGAAGGATGAGGAACAATGAGAGACAAGTCCTAGGTGTTCAGACAGGCACATGTCACTCTAATTTCCAATCAGGAAGATGAATTGACCAAAGGCTAGGGTTGCCCATGGAAACAGTATAGGGCTTGAGGAAATCCCACTGCTTTGTGGCCAGTTCCCATAAACACAAGTTGAACAATGGAACTCAGGGGCAGTAAAATTCACGAAACTGCAGAGTTGAAAATATCTATCACTGAAAAATGTCTTGAGGAAAGTCAAAGAAAAGGATTGGCAAGCAACGGAGAATGGCAGGAAAGGGATTTGAGGAGGTAGAAAGGACTCGCCATTAAGCACAAGAAAAGGGGCTGAACATTTCCGACATTGCAGTTGGCCAAAAAGGCTGTATGCGTTTTTTTCTGTATATATTCAAGAAAAGGGCATACACTTTTTTAGCCAACCGAACAGGTGGGCACTGGAAATCAATACTACAAAAGATATCACTTCGCATCAGTCAGAAGAGCCATCCTCATAAAGTGTAAACGCCAGAAATGCAGGACAGGGCAAGGAGAAGAGGGAGCCCTGTGAGGCTTATAGTGGAAATGTATATTGCCAACGGCCATTCTGGAGAAGTGTATTGTGTTTACTAAAGCATCTAAAAAATGAGCTACAGAGCATAGGGCACTTGCACTCATGGGCGTATATCTTGGGAAAAACAAAAATCGAGAGGACACAGGCACCCCAATGTTTACTGCCTCTCTGTTTAAAAGATCCTCGACTAGGATATAACTTAAATGTCTCTGGAGGGAAAAAATGGATAGAGATGTGGTACTTATGTAGAGTGGAATATTACTCAGCCTGGAAATCAATGAAATATGGCCAGTTGTAACAACTCCGGAGGAGTTACGTATGATCATTCTAAGTGACATAATTCAAAAAGAAAAAGACACATATCATAAGATATCACTTAAAGGTGGAATCCAAAATGGCTACACATGAAATAAATTACAAAACAAAAACATAGTCAAATATGTAGAAAACATGCGTAAGGCTGCTAAACGGGAAAGGTGGGGAGGGGTGAGGCATCATCCAGGAGGTTGAGATTAGCAAAGATACCATTCCAAATACCAAACTGATAATCAACAAGGCCTACACGGTAGCTAAAAGAACTGCACTCAGCACACTCAAGTCACCGGAAAAGAATATCTATGACTGGTAAGAATCTGAAAAAGAATTTATTGATGTCTCTCTGTACATGAATCAAGTGGATGTACAGCAGCAAGAAACAGAGCTTTGAAAATCAGCTGTAACCAATATAGTAATAAATTGAAAAAAATAAACGACAGAGAGACAGAGAAAACCTCTTACAACTTTTCCTCAGGGACGGTGATGCAACATGGATTGAACACATCTAGACCCACAGCAGGATGAGACATAAGGCTGGAAACTGTTCGCGCTAAGAGAAATGTGAGGTTGGGTGAGGAAATGCACACCCTTTAAAGTAATACTACCTGGTACCCATTCAATGGGTCCCAAATCTGCAGGTTCAAGGAATCTTCCTACAGCTAAAACATGCATGGAAAACCCAGAGGACTGTACACCATGTGATCGGGAGATGTGTCTAAAATGCACCTCATTTATCCTCTCCTGGTGCTCCTGTTCATCATTCCAGCCACGTTACTTAGAATCTCCCCACTTAGAGAATCAGCACATTTAAACTTCTGTTTCACACATTTTGCAAATTGTGAGGAGGATGAACGGGAACAGGGGGAAACAATGAGAGAATAGTTGTAGGGGTTTGGACGGGCACATGTCACTCTAATTTCCCATTAAGAATAAGAATTAAAAAAAGGCTCAGCCCGCCTCGCCGGAGCCAAAATAGGGCCTGAAGCAATCCTGCGGTTTTGAGGCCAGCTCACAAAAGAGCAACTTAAAAAATGGAGCTCAGGGTCACTGCAATTCACAAACCTGCAGAGTTATAAATGAAAACTAATGTCCAAAAATATGTTGAGGTAAGGCAAAGAAGAGGATCTGAATGCAAGACAGAATTGCAAGAAACAGATTTCAAGAGATAGATTGGACTCGCCTTTAAAGCACATGAAAAGCGGCAGAATTTCGACAATGATGCAGTTGGCCCAAAAGGGAGTATGCGTTTTTTCCTGAATATATCCAGGAAAAAACGCATACGCACTTTATGGGCAAGCAAGCAAGCAAGCAATGCAAATGTGCACAACAAAGAAGTCTCATTTCCCACCGGTCAAAAGGGCCATCCGAAAAAATTGTAAAAACCAGAAATGCAGGACAGGCCATGGAGAACAGGGAGCCTTTATACGCTGATGGACAGTGTGTGAACTGCCGAGAGCCACTCTGGAGAAGTGTATGGTGGTTCCTAAATCATCTAAAAAACAGAGCGACAGAGCATAGGGCACTTCCAATCACGGGAGTATATCTAGGGAAGTCTAAAAATCAACAAGACACAAGCACACCACAGTTTAGGGCTACTCTGTTTACAAGAACCTCAACTTCAGTACACCTTAAATATCCCAGGAAAGAGAACAATGGATAAAGAAAATGTGGTACTTATGTACAATGGAATATCTCTTCACCATGAAATCAATGTAATAAGGCTAGTAGAAGGATAAAGAGTGGATTGAGGTCCGATAATACTACTTGAAATAAGTCAAACAGAAAAAGAAACATATCATAAGATATCACTTATAGAGGGAGGATAAATATGGCTGCACAAAAAATTAATTACAAAACAGAACAGTGTCTCACATTTAGAAAACACACTTATGTCAGCTTAAGGGGAAAGGAGAGGTGGGGTGATGCATAAAACCAGAGTTTGAAATTAGCACAGATACCGTTCAATAAACCAAATAGGTATCAGACAAGATCTACACCTCGCTCAATGAACTGGCCTCAACACACCCTATACACCACAGAGAAATATATCTGAGTAATAAGAATCTTAAAACCCATGTATTGATATATCTCCATAAGGGAATCAAGTGTGCGCAGAGCGGCACAAACACAGCAGTGAAAATGAGCTAAACCCCATTATAGAAATAAATTTTAAAACCAAAACGCAGAAACAATGAAAGAGAGAAAAATTCTTACAAAATTCGCTCAGGGGCTGTGATGCAACCTGGAATGACCACATATAAACCCACAGCTGGATAAGACATAAGGCTGGACACTTGGGGCTGAAAGGATTGGAGAGCTTTGGTGAGCAACTGCCGAAAGTTTAATGCAATACTTCATGCTACTTATTCCAAGGGTCCCAACACTCCAAGTTGAAGGGAATCTTCCTACAGCTAAACCATGCATGGGAAATCCAGCGGATGGTATACCATATGATCGGGAAAGGTTTCTAAAATGCACCTCATTTTCCTCTCCTGGGGCTCCGGATCAACATTCCAGCCACTTTACTAACAACATCTCCACATGGAGAGTCAATGCCTTGAAGTTCCGGTATCGCACAGTCTGCAGTTAGTGCGGAGGATGAATGGGAATAGGGGGAACCAGTGAGAAAATAGCTGTAGCGGTTTCAATGGGCACATGTCACTCTAATTTCACATCAGGAGGAAGAATTAACCAAAGGCAGAGCAAGGCGTCCCAGAAGAAGAATAGGTCCTGAAGAAATCCTGTGGATATGAGGCAAGATCACAAAAATAAGAGCTGAAAAATGGAGCTAAGGGCCACTGCAATTCAAAAACCTGCAGCGTTATAAAGGCCAACTATTTTCCAAAAGTATATTGAGGTAAGGCTATGAAGAGGCACTGAGAGCAAGGCAGAACTGCAGGAAACCGATTTCAGGAGGTAGACAGGAATTGCACTGAAAACATATGAAAACACTCAGAACGTCGACAATGATGCACTTGGCCAAAAAGGGCGTATGCGTTTTTTCCTGAATATATTCAGGAAAAAACGCATACGCCCTTTTTGGCCAACCAAGCAAGCTTGCAAAGGAAATCTGCACTACAATGAAGTCTCACTGCCCCCCGGTCAAAAGGGCCATCCGAAAAAAGTGTAAAATCCAGAAAGGCAGGACAGGCCATGGAGAACTGGGAGCCTTGTTATGCTGATGGGTGGGATGTAAATTGCCAGCAGCCACTCTGGAGAAGTGTATGGTGTTTCCTGAAACATCGAAAAAACAAAGCAACAGAGCCTAGGGCACTTCCACTTATGGTCCTATAGCTTAGGGAAATTAAAATCAAAAAGACACAGCCACCCCAAAGTTTGGGCCGGCTCTGTTTACAAGAACCTCGTTTACTGTACAAGTTCAATATCACAGAAAGCGAAAAATGGATAAAGAAGTTGTGGTACTTACGTACAATGCAATATCACTCAGCAATGAAATCTATGTCATCAGGCCCGTAGCAGCATAATGAGTGGATTCAGGTACGATGATTCTAAGTGAAATAAGTCACACAGAAAAAGAAACATCATAAGGTATCACTAATATATGGAATGTAAACTTGGCTACACAGGAACTGAATTACAAAACAAAACAGGGTCTCAAAAGTAGAAACCCAAGTTATGCTTGCTTAAGTGGAAAGGTGAGTTGGGGTGGTGCATAAAACCAGAGATTGAAATTAGCACAGATAGCGTTCCATAAGCCAAATATGTAATAGACAAGAGCTACTCCTTGCTCAACGAAGTGCACTCAACACCCCATAATAAAGGCCAAAGAATATACCTGACTAGTAAGAATCTTAAAACCTATGGATTTATATGTCTCCAAAAGAGAATCAATCGTGTGTACAGCGGCATAAACGCAGCAGTGATAGGATTGGTGAGGTTAGGTGAGCAAATGCAGACCCTTTGAAATCATATTGCATGGTACCCATTCCATGGGTCTCAACTCTCCAGGTTTAAGGGATTCTTCCTTCAGCTAAACATGCATGTGGAACCCAGAGTATGATCCACCGTGTGATCGGGAAACGTGTTCAAATGTGTCTCAGTTTTCGTCCCCTGGTACTCGGGTGCAACATTCCAGACGCTTTACTAACACTCTCCCCACTTGGAGAGTGAGTGCCTTTAACCTCCTGTTTGGCCGAGTTTGCAATTTCTGCGTAAGATGAACAGGAATAGGGAGAACCAATAAGAGACTAGGTGGAGGTGTCTGGAAGGGTAAATTTAACTCTCATTTCCCACCAGGAAGAAGAATTAACCAAAGGCTCAGCGTGGCATGCCAGAAGCACACTAGGGCCTGAAACAATCCTGCGGTGTTGCAGCCAGCTCACAAGAAAGCGAGTTGAAGGAAGGAACTCAGGGGCACTGTAATTCACAAACCGGCAGAGTTATAAATGACAGCTATCGTCCTAAAATATATTGAAGGAAGGCTGCCAAGAGGAGTTGAAAGCGGGGCAGGATTGCAGGAAACCGATTTCAGGAGGTAGACTGGAATTGCATGTAAAGCATAGGAAAAGAGGCAGAATGTCCACAATGATGCACTTGGCCAAAAAGGGCGTATGCGTTTTTTCCTGAATATATTCAGGAAAAAACGCATACGTCCTTTTTGGCCAACCAAGCAAGCTTGCAAAGGAAATCTGCACTACAATGAAGTCTCACTGCCCCCCGGTCAAAAGGGCCATCTGAAAAAAGTGTAAAATCCAGAAAGGCAGGACAGGCCATGGAGAACTGGGAGCCTTGTTATGCTGATGGGCGGGATTTAAATTGCCAACACCCACTCTGGAGAAGTATATGGTTTTTCCTGAAACATCTAAAAAACAAAGCAACAGAGCCTAGGGCACTTCCACATATGGTCCTATAGCTTAGGGAAATTAAAATCAAAAAGACACAGCCACCCCAAAGTTTGGGACGGCTCTGTTTACAAGAACCTCATTTACCTTACAAGTTCAATATCACAGAAAGCGAAAAATGGATAAAGAAGTTGTGGAACTTACGTACAATGCAATATCACTCAGCAATGAAATCTATGTCATCAGGCCCGTAGCAGCATAATGAGTGGATTCAGGTACGATGATTCTAAGTGAAATAAGTCACACAGAAAAAGAAATATCATAAGGTATCACTAATATACGGAATGTAAACTTGGCTACACAGGAACTGAATTACAAAACAGAACAGGGTCTCAAAAGTAGAAACCCAAGTTATGCTTGCTTAAGTGGAAAGGTGAGTTGGGGTGGTGCATAAAACCAGAGATTGAAATTAGCACAGATACCGTTCCATAAGCCAAATATGTAATAGACAAGAGCTACTCCTTGCTCAACGAAGTGGACTCAACACCCCATATTAAACGGCTAAGAATATACCTGAGTAGTAAGAATCTTAAAACCTATGGATTTATATGTCTCTGAAAGAGAATCAAGCGTGTGTACAGCGGCATAAACGCAGCAGTGATAGGACTGGTGAGGTTCGGTGAGCAAATGCAGACCCTTTGAAGTCATATTGCATGGTACCCATTCCATGGGTCTCAACTCTCCAGGTTTAAGGGATTCTTCCTTCAGCTAAAACATGCATGTGGAACCCAGAGTATGATCCACCGTGTGATCGGGAAACGTGTTCAAATGTGTCTCAGTTTTCGTCCCCTGGTACGCGGGTGCAACATTCCAGACGCTTTACTAACACTCTCCCCACTTGGAGAGTCAGTGCCTTTAACCTCCTGTTTGGCCCAGTTTGCAATTTCTGCGGAAGATGAACAGGAAGATGGAGAACTAATGAGAGACTAGCTGGAGGTGTCTGGACGGGCAAATTTAACTCTCATTTCCCACCAGGAAGAGGAATTAACCAAAGGCACAGCATGCCGTGCCGGAAACAAACTAGGGCCTGAAGCAATCCAGCGGTGTTGCGGCCAGCTCACAAGAAAGCGAGTTGAAGAAAGGAGCTCAGGGGCACTGTAATTCACAAACCTGCAGAGTTATAAATGACAGCTATCTTCCAAAAATATATTGAAGTAAGGCTGCCAAGAGGAGTTGAAAGCGGGGCAGAATTGCAGGAAACCGATTTCAGGAGGTAGACGGGAATTGCATGTAAAGCATAGGAAAAGAGGCAGAACGTCCACAATGATGCACTTGGCCAAAAAGGGCGTATGCGTTTTTTCCTGAATATATTCAGGAAAAAACGCATACGCCCTTTTTGGCCAACCAAGCAAGCTTGCAAAGGAAATCTGCACTACAATGAAGTCTCACTGCCCCCCGGTCAAAAGGGACATCTGTAAAAAGTGTAAAATCCAGAAAGGCAGGACAGGCCATGGAGAACTGGGAGCCTTGTTATGCTGATGGGCGGGATGTAAATTGCCAACACCCACTCTGGAGAAGTGTATGTTGTTTCCTGAAACATCCAAAAAACAAAGCAACAGAGCCTAGGGCACTTCCACTTATGGTCCTATAGCTTAGGGAAATTAAAATCAAAAAGACACAGCCACCCCAAAGTTTGGGACGGCTCTGTTTACAAGAACCTCGTTTACCATACAAGTTCAATATCACAGAAAGCGAAAAATGGATAAAGAAGTTGTGGTACTTACGTACAATGCAATATCACTCAGCAATGAAATCTATGTCATCAGGCCCGTAGCATCATAATGAGTGGATTCAGGTACGATGATTCTAAGTGAAATAAGTCACACAGAAAAGGGAACATCATATGATATCACTACTACACGGAATGTAAACTTGGCTACACAAGAACTGAATTACAAAACAGAACAGGGTGTCAAATGTAGAAAACCAACTTATGCTTGCTTAAGGGGAAAGGTGAGTTGGGGTGCTGCATAAAACCAGAGATTGAAATTAGCACAGATACTGTTCCATAAGCCAAATATATAATAGACAAGAGCTACTCCTTGCTCAACGAAGTGGACTCAACACCCCATATTAAACGCCTAAGAATATACCTGACTAGTAAGAATCTTAAAACCTATGGATTTATATGTCTCCGAAAGAGAATCAAGCGTGTGTACAGCGGCATAAACGCAGCAGTGATAGGATTGCTGAGTTTCGGTGAGCAAATGCATTCCCTTTGAAGTCATATTGCATGGTACCCATTCCATGTGTCTCAACTCTCCAGGTTTAATGGATTCTTCCTCCAGGTAAAACATGCATGTGGAACCCAGAGTATGATCCACCGTGTGATCGGAAAACGTGTTCAAATGTGTCTCAGTTTTCGTCCCCTGGTACTCAGGTGCAACATTCCAGACGCTTTACTAACACTCCCCCACTTGGAGAGTCAGTGCCTTTAACCTCCTGTTTGGCCCAGTTTGCAATTTCTGTGGAAAATGAACAGGAATAGGGAGAACCAATGAGAGACTAGGTGGAGGTGTCTGGACGGGTAAATTTAACTCTCATTTCCCACCAGGATGAGGAATTAACCAAAGGCTCAGCGTGCCGTGCCAGAACCACACTAGGGCCTGAAGCAATCCTGCGGTGTTGCGGCCAGCTCACAAGAAAGCAAGTTGAAGAAAGGAGCTCAGGGGCACTGTAATTCACAAACCTGCAGAGTTATACATGACAGCTATCTTCCAAAAATATATTGAAGGAAGGCTGCCAAGAGGACTTGAAAGCGGGGCAGAATTGCAGGAAACCCATTTCAGGAGGTAGACTGGAATTGCATGTAAAGCATAGGAAAAGAGGCAGAACGTCCACAATGATGCACTTGACCAAAAAGGGCGTATGCGTTTTTTCCTGAATATATTCAGGAAAAAACGCATACGCCCTTTTTGGCCAACCAAGCAAGCTTGCAAAGGAACTCTGCACTACAATGAAGTCTCACTGCCCCCCGGTCAAAAGGGCCATCTGAAAAAAGTGTAAAATCCAGAAAGGCAGGACAGGCCATGGAGAACTGGGAGCCTTGTTATGCTGAAGGGCGGGATGTCAATTGCCAGCAGCCACTCTGGAGAAGTGTATGGTGTTTCCTGAAACATCCAAAAAACAAAGCAACAGAGCCTAGGGCACTTCCACTTATGGTCCTATAGCTTAGGGAAATTAAAATCAAAAAGACACAGCCACCCCAAAGTTTGGGCTGGCTCTGTTTACAAGAACCTCGTTTACGGTACAAGTTCAATATCACAGAAAGCGAAAAATGGATAAAGAAGTTGTGGTACTTACGTACAATGCAATATCACTCAGCAATGAAATCTATGTCATCAGGCCCGTAGCAGCATAATGAGTGGATTCAGGTACGATGATTCTAAGTGAAATAAGTCACACAGAAAAAGAAACATCATAAGATATCACTAATACACGGAATGTAAACTTGGCTACACAGGAACTGAATTACAAAACAGAACAGGGTCTCAAAAGTAGAAACCCAACTTATGCTTGCTTAAGGGGAAAGGTGAGTTGGGGTGCTGCATAAAACCAGAGATTGAAATTAGCACAGACACCGTTCCATAAGCCAAATATGTAATAGACAAGAGCTACTCCTTGCTCAACGAAGTGGACTTAACACCCCATATTAAACGCCTAACAATATACCTGACTAGTAAGAATCTTAAAACCTATGGATTTATATGTCTCCGAAAGAGAATCAAGGGTGTGTACAGCGGCATAAACGCAGCAGTGATAGGATTGGTGAGGTTCTGTGAGCAAATGCAGACCCTTTGAAGTCATATTGTATGGTACACATTCCATGGGTCTCAAAACTCCATGTTTAAGGGATTCTTCCTTCAGCTAAAACATGCATGTGGAAACCAGAGTATGATCCACCGTGTCATCGGGAAACGTGTTCAAATGTGTCTCAGTTTTCGTCCCCTCGTACTCGGGTGCAACATTCCAGACGCTTTACTAACACTCTCCCCACTTGGATAGTCAGTGCCTTTAAACTCCTGTTTGGCCCAGTTTGCAATTTCTGCGTAAGATGAACAGGAAGAGGGAGAACCAATGAGAGACTAGCTGGAGGTGTCTGGACGGGCAAATTTAACTCTCATTTCCCACCAGGAAGAGGAATTAACCAAAGGCTCAGCATGCGATGCCGGAACCAAACTAGGGCCTGAAGCAATCCTGCGGTGTTGCGGCCAGCTCACAAGAAAGCGAGGTGAAGAAAGGAGCTCAGGGGCACTGTAATTCACAAACCTGCAGAGTTTAAATGACAGCTATCTTCCAAAAATATATTGAAGGAAGGCTGCCAAGATGTCTTGAAAGCGGGGCAGAATTGCAGGAAACCGATTTCAGGAGGTAGACTGGAATTGCATGTAAAGCATAGGAAAAGAGGCCGAACGTCCACAATGATGCACTTGGCCAAAAAGGGCGTATGCGTTTTTTCCTAAATATATTCAGGAAAAAAAACGTATGCACTTTTTGGCCAACCAAGCAAGCTTGCAAAGGAAATCTGCACTACAATGAAGTCTCACTGCCCCCCGGTCAAAAGGGCCATCTGAAAAATGTGTAAAATCCAGAAAGGCAGGACAGGCCATTGAGAACTGGGAGCCTTGTTATGCTGATGGGCGGGATGTAAATTGCCAGCAGCCACTCTGGAGAAGTGTATGGTGTTTCCTGAAACATCCAAAAAACAAAGCAACAGAGCCTAGGGCACTTCCACTTATGGTCCTATAGCTTAGGGAAATAATAATCAAAAAGACACAGCCTCCCCAAAGTTTGGGACGGCTCTGTTTACAAGAACCTCGTTTACGGTTCAAGTTCAATATCGCAGAAAGCGAAAAATGGATAAAGAAGTTGTGGTACTTACGTACAATGTAATATCACTCAGCAATGAAATCTATGTCATCAGGCCCGTAGCAGCATAATGAGTGGATTCAGGTACGATGATTCTAAGTGAAATAAGTCACACAGAAAAAGAAACATCATAAGATATCACTACTACACGGAATGTAAACTTGGCTAACCAGGAACTGAATTACAAAACAGAACAGGGTGTCAAATCTAGAAAACCGACTTATGCTTGTTTAAGGGGAAAGGTGAGTTGGGGTGCTGCATAAAACCACAGATTGAAATTAGCACAGATACCGTACAATAAGCCAAATATGTAATAGACAAGAGCTACTCCTTGCTCAACGAAGTGGACTCAAAACCCCATATTAAACGCCTAACAATATACCTGACTAGTAAGAATCTTAAAACCTATGGATTTATATGTCTCCGAAAGAGAATCAAGGGTGTGTACAGTGGCATAAACGCAGCAGTGATAGGATTGGTGAGGTTCTGTGAGCAAATGCAGACCCTTTGAAGTCATATTGTATGGTACACATTCCATGGGTCTCAAAACTCCATGTTTAAGGGATTCTTCCTTCAGCTAAAACATGCATGTGGAAACCAGAGTATGATCCACCATGTGATCGGGAAACGTGATCAAATGTGTCTCAGTTTTCGTCCCCTGGTACTCGGGTGCAACATTCCAGACGCTTTACTAAAACTCTCCCCACTTGGATAGTCAGTGCCTTTAAACTCCTGTTTGGCCCAGTTTGCAATTTCTGCGTAAGATGAACAGGAAGAGGGAGAACCAATGAGAGACTAGCTGGAGCTGTCTGGACAGGCAAATTTAACTCTCATTTCCCACCAGGAAGAGGAATTAACCAAAGGCTCAGCATGCGATGCCGGAACTAAACTAGGGCCTGAAGCAATCCTGCGGTGTTGCGGCCAGCTCACAAGAAAGCGAGTTGAAGAAAGGAGCTCAGGGGCACTGTAATTCACAAACCTGCAGAGTTATAAACAGCTATCGTTCAAAAATATATTGAAGGAAGGCTGCCAAGAGGACTTGAAAGCAGGGCAGAATTGCAGGAAACCGATTGCAGGAGGTAGACTGGAATTGCATGTAAAGCATAGGAAAAGAGGCAGAACGTCCACAATGATGCACTTGGCCAAAAAGGGCGTATGCGTTTTTTCCTGAATATATTCAGGAAAAAACGCATACGCCCTTTTTGGCCAACCAAGCAAGCTTGCAAAGAAATCTGCACTACAATGAAGTCTCACTGCCCCCCGTTCAAAAGGGCTATCTGAAAAAAGTGTAAAATCCAGAAAGGCAGGACAGGCCAGGGAGAAATGGGAGCCTTGTTATGCTGATGGGCGGGATGTAAATTGCCAACAGCCACTCCGGAGAAGTGTATGGTGTTTCCTGAAACATCAAAAAAACAAAGCAACAGAGCCTAGGGCACTTCCACTTATGGTCCTATAGCTTAGGGAAATTAAAATCAAAAAGACACAGCCACCCCAAAGTTTGGGACGGCTCTGTTTACAAGAACCTCGTTTACGGTACAAGTTCAATATCACAGAAAGCGAAAAATGGATAAAGAAGTTGTGGTACTTACGTACAATGCAATATCACTCAGCAATGAAATCTATGTCATCAGGCCCGTAGCAGCATTATGAGTGGATTCAGGTACGATGATTCTAAGTGAAATAAGTCACACAGAAAAAGAAACATCATAAGATATCACTACTACACGGAATGTAAACTTGGCTACACAGGAACTGAATTACAAAACAGAACAGGGTCTAAAATGTAGAAAACCAACTTATGCTTGCTTAAGGGGAAAGCCGATATGGGGTGCTGCATGAAACCAGAGATTGAAATTGGCACAGATACCATTCCATAAGCCAAAAATATAATAGACAAAAGGTACTCCTTGCTCAACGAAGTGGACTCAACACCCTATATTAAACGCCTAGGAATATACCTGACTAGTAAGAATCTTAAAACCTATGGATTTATATGTCTCCGAAAGAGAATCAAGCGTGTATAGAGCAGCATAAACGCAGCAGTGATAGAATTGGTGATGTTCGGTGAGCAAATGCAGACCCTTTGAAGTCATATTGCATGGTACCCATTCCATGGGTCTCAACTCTCCAGGTTTAAGGGATTCTTCCTTCAGCTAAAACATGCATGTGCAACCCAGAGTATGATCCACCATGTGATCAGGAAACGTGTTCAAATGTGTCTCAGTTTTCGTCCCATGGTACTCAGGTGCAACATTCCAGACGCTTTACTAACACTCTCCCCACTTGGAGAGTCAGTGCCTTTAACCTCCTGTTTGGCCCAGTTTGCAATTTCTGCGGAAGATGAACAGGAAGATGGAGAACTAATGAGAGACTAGCTGGAGGTGTCTGGACGGGCAAATTTAACTCTCATTTCCCACCAGGAAGAGGAATTAACCAAAGGCACAGCATGCCGTGCCGGAACCAAACTAGGGCCTGAAGCAATCCAGCGGTGTTGCGGCCAGCTCACAAGAAAGCGAGTTGAAGAAAGGAGCTCAGGGGCACTGTAATTCACAAACCTGCAGAGTTATAAATGACAGCTATCTTCCAAAAATATATTGAAGTAAGGCTGCCAAGAGGAGTTGAAAGCGGGGCAGAATTGCAGGAAACCGATTTCAGGAGGTAGACGGGAATTGCATGTAAAGCATAGGAAAAGAGGCAGAACGTCCACAATGATGCACTTGGCCAAAAAGGGCGTATGCGTTTTTTCCTGAATATATTCAGGAAAAAACGCATACGCCCTTTTTGGCCAACCAAGCAAGCTTGCAAAGGAAATCTGCACTACAATGAAGTCTCACTGCCCCCCAGTCAAAAGGGACATCTGTAAAAAGTGTAAAATCCAGAAAGGCAGGACAGGCCATGGAGAACTGGGAGCCTTGTTATGCTGATGGGCGGGATGTAAATTGCCAACACCCACTCTGGAGAAGTGTATGTTGTTTCCTGAAACATCCAAAAAACAAAGCAACAGAGCCTAGGGCACTTCCACTTATGGTCCTATAGCTTAGGGAAATTAAAATCAAAAAGACACAGCCACCCCAAAGTTTGGGACGGCTCTGTTTACAAGAACCTCGTTTACCATACAAGTTCAATATCACAGAAAGCGAAAAATGGATAAAGAAGTTGTGGTACTTACGTACAATGCAATATCACTCAGCAATGAATACTATGTCATCAGACCCGTAGCATCATAATGAGTGGATTCAGGTACGATGATTCTAAGTGAAATAAGTCACACAGAAAAGGGAACATCATATGATATCACTACTACACGGAATGTAAACTTGGCTACACAAGAACTGAATTACAAAACAGAACAGGGTGTCAAATGTAGAAAACCAACTTATGCTTGCTTAAGGGGAAAGGTGAGTTGGGGTGCTGCATAAAACCAGAGATTGAAATTAGCACAGATACCGTTCCATAAGCCAAATATATAATAGACAAGAGCTACTCCTTGCTCAACGAAGTGGACTCAACACCCCATATTAAACGCCTAAGAATATACCTGACTAGTAAGAATCTTAAAACCTATGGATTTATATGTCTCCGAAAGAGAATCAAGCGTGTGTACAGCGGCATAAACGCAGCAGTGATAGGATTGCTGAGTTTCGGTGAGCAAATGCATTCCCTTTGAAGTCATATTGCATGGTACCCATTCCATGTGTCTCAACTCTCCAGGTTTAATGGATTCTTCCTCCAGGTAAAACATGCATGTGGAACCCAGAGTATGATCCACCGTGTGATCGGACAACGTGTTCAAATGTGTCTCAGTTTTCGTCCCCTGGTACTCAGGTGCAACATTCCAGACGCTTTACTAACACTCCCCCACTTGGAGAGTCAGTGCCTTTAACCTCCTGTTTGGCCCAGTTTGCAATTTCTGTGGAAAATGAACAGGAATAGGGAGAACCAATGAGAGACTAGGTGGAGGTGTCTGGACGGGTAAATTTAACTCTCATTTCCCACCAGGATGAGGAATTAACCAAAGGCTCAGCGTGCCGTGCCAGAACCACACTAGGGCCTGAAGCAATCCTGCGGTGTTGCGGCCAGCTCACAAGAAAGCAAGTTGAAGAAAGGAGCTCAGGGGCACTGTAATTCACAAACCTGCAGAGTTATACATGACAGCTATCTTCCAAAAATATATTGAAGGAAGGCTGCCAAGAGGACTTGAAAGCGGGGCAGAATTGCAGGAAACCCATTTCAGGAGGTAGACTGGAATTGCATGTAAAGCATAGGAAAAGAGGCAGAACGTCCACAATGATGCACTTGACCAAAAAGGGCGTATGCGTTTTTTCCTGAATATATTCAGGAAAAAACGCATACGCCCTTTTTGGCCAACCAAGCAAGCTTGCAAAGGAAATCTGCACTACAATGAAGTCTCACTGCCCCCCGGTCAAAAGGGCCATCTGAAAAAAGTGTAAAATCCAGAAAGGCAGGACAGGCCTTGGAGAACTGGGAGCCTTGTTATGCTGAAGGGCGGGATGTAAATTGCCAGCAGCCACTCTGGAGAAGTGTATGGTGTTTCCTGAAACATCCAAAAAACAAAGCAACAGAGCCTAGGGCACTTCCACTTATGGTCCTATAGCTTAGGGAAATTAAAATCAAAAAGACACAGCCACCCCAAAGTTTGGGCTGGCTCTGTTTACAAGAACCTCGTTTACGGTACAAGTTCAATATCACAGAAAGCGAAAAATGGATAAAGAAGTTGTGGTACTTACGTACAATGCAATATCACTCAGCAATGAAATCTATGTCATCAGGCCCGTAGCAGCATAATGAGTGGATTCAGGTACGATGATTCTAAGTGAAATAAGTCACACAGAAAAAGAAACATCATAAGATATCACTAATACACGGAATGTAAACTTGGCTACACAGGAACTGAATTACAAAACAGAACAGGGTCTCAAAAGTAGAAACCCAACTTATGCTTGCTTAAGGGGAAAGGTGAGTTGGGGTGCTGCATAAAACCAGAGATTGAAATTAGCACAGACACCGTTCCATAAGCCAAATATGTAATAGACAAGAGCTACTCCTTGCTCAACGAAGTGGACTTAACACCCCATATTAAACGCCTAACAATATACCTGACTAGTAAGAATCTTAAAACCTATGGATTTATATGTCTCCGAAAGAGAATCAAGGGTGTGTACAGCGGCATAAACGCAGCAGTGATAGGATTGGTGAGGTTCTGTGAGCAAATGCAGACCCTTTGAAGTCATATTGTATGGTACACATTCCATGGGTCTCAAAACTCCATGTTTAAGGGATTCTTCCTTCAGCTAAAACATGCATGTGGAAACCAGAGTATGATCCACCGTGTCATCGGGAAACGTGTTCAAATGTGTCTCAGTTTTCGTCCCCTCGTACTCGGGTGCAACATTCCAGACGCTTTACTAACACTCTCCCCACTTGGATAGTCAGTGCCTTTAAACTCCTGTTTGGCCCAGTTTGCAATTTCTGCGTAAGATGAACAGGAAGAGGGAGAACCAATGAGAGACTAGCTGGAGGTGTCTGGACGGGCAAATTTAACTCTCATTTCCCACCAGGAAGAGGAATTAACCAAAGGCTCAGCATGCGATGCCGGAACCAAACTAGGGCCTGAAGCAATCCTGCGGTGTTGCGGCCAGCTCACAAGAAAGCGAGGTGAAGAAAGGAGCTCAGGGGCACTGTAATTCACAAACCTGCAGAGTTTAAATGACAGCTATCTTCCAAAAATATATTGAAGGAAGGCTGCCAAGATGTCTTGAAAGCGGGGCAGAATTGCAGGAAACCGATTTCAGGAGGTAGACTGGAATTGCATGTAAAGCATAGGAAAAGAGGCAGAACGTCCACAATGATGCACTTGGCCAAAAAGGGCGTATGCGTTTTTTCCTAAATATATTCAGGAAAAAAAACGTATGCACTTTTTGGCCAACCAAGCAAGCTTGCAAAGGAAATCTGCACTACAATGAAGTCTCACTGCCCCCCGGTCAAAAGGGCCATCTGAAAAATGTGTAAAATCCAGAAAGGCAGGACAGGCCATTGAGAACTGGGAGCCTTGTTATGCTGATGGGCGGGATGTAAATTGCCAGCAGCCACTCTGGAGAAGTGTATGGTGTTTCCTGAAACATCCAAAAAACAAAGCAACAGAGCCTAGGGCACTTCCACTTATGGTCCTATAGCTTAGGGAAATAATAATCAAAAAGACACAGCCACCCCAAAGTTTGGGACGGCTCTGTTTACAAGAACCTCGTTTACGGTACAAGTTCAATATCACAGAAAGCGAAAAATGGATAAAGAAGTTGTGGTACTTACGTACAATGCAATATCACTCAGCAATGAAATCTATGTCATCAGGCCCGTAGCAGCATTATGAGTGGATTCAGGTACGATGATTCTAAGTGAAATAAGTCACACAGAAAAAGAAACATCATAAGATATCACTACTACACGGAATGTAAACTTGGCTACACAGGAACTGAATTACAAAACAGAACAGGGTCTCAAATGTAGAAAACCAACTTATGCTTGCTTAAGGGGAAAGGTGACTTGGGGTGCGGCATAAAACCAGAGATTGAAATTAGCACAGATACCGTTCCATAAGCCAAATATGTAATAGAAAAGAGCTACTCCTTGCTCAACGAAGTGGACTCAATACCCCATATTAAACGCCTAACAATACACCTGACTAGTAAGAATCTTAAAACCTATGGATTTATATGTCTCTGAAAGAGAATCAAACGTGTGTACAGCGGCATAAACGCAGAAGTGATAGGATTGGTGAGGTTCGGTGAGCAAATGCAGACCCTTTGAAGTCATATTGCATGGTACCCATTCCATGGGTCTCAACTCTCCTTGTTTAAGGGATTCTTCCTTCAGCTAAAACATGCATGTGGAACCCAGAGTATGATCCACCGTGTGATCGGGAAACGTGTTCAAATGTGTCTCAGTTTTCGTCCCCTGGTACTCGGGTGCAACATTCCAGACGCTTTACTAACACTCTCCCCACTTGGAGACTCAGTGCCTTTAAACTCCTGTTTGGCCCAGTTTGCAATTTCTGTGGAAAATGAACAGGAATAGGGAGAACCAATGAGAGACTAGGTGGAGGTGTCCGGACGGGCAAATTTAACTCTCATTTCCCACCAAGAAGAGGAATTAACCAAAGGCTCAGCATGCCGTGCCGGAAGCAAACTAGGGTCTGAAGCAATCGTACGGTGTTGCGGCCAGCTCACAAGAAAGCGAGTTGAAGAAAGGAGCTCAGGGGCACTGTAATTCACAAACCTGCAGAGTTTAAATGACAGCTATCTTCCAAAAATATATTGAAGTAAGGCTGCCAAGAGGAGTTGAAAGCGGGGCAGAATTGCAGGAAACCGATTGCAGGAGGTAGACTGGAATTGCATGTAAAGCATAGGAAAAGAGGCAGAACGTCCACAATGATGCACTTGGCCAAAATGGGCGTATAAGTTTTTTCCTGAATATATTCAGGAAAAAACACGTACACACTTTTTGGCCAACCAAGCAACCTTGCAAAGGAAATCTGCACTACAATGAAGTCTCACTGCCTCCCGGTCAAAAGGGCCATCTGAATAAAGTGTAAAATCCAGAAAGGCAGGACAGGCCATTGAGAAATGGGAGCCTTGTTATGCTGATGGGCGGGATGTAAATTGCCAGCAGCCACTCTGGAAAAGTGTATGGTGTTTCCTGAAACATCCAAAAAACAAAGCAACAGAGCCTAGGGCACTTCCCCTTATGGTCCTATAGCTTAGGGAAATTAAAATCAAAAAGACACAGCCACCCCAAAGTTTGGGACGGCTCTGTTTACAAGAACCTCGTTTACGGTTCAAGTTCAATATCGCAGAAAGCGAAAAATGGATAAAGAAGTTGTGGTACTTACGTACAATGTAATATCACTCAGCAATGAAATCTATGTCATCAGGCCCGTAGCAGCATAAAGAGTGGATTCAGGTATGATGATTCTAAGTGAAATAAGTCACACAGAAAAAGAAACATCATAAGATATCACTACTACACGGAATGTAAACTTGGCTACCCAGGAACTGAATTACAAAACAGAACAGGGTGTCAAATCTAGAAAACCAACTTATGCTTGCTTAAGGGGAAAGGTGAGTTGGGGTGCTGCATAAAACCAGAGATTGAAATTAGCACAGACACCGTTCCATAAGCCAAATATGTAATAGACAAGAGCTACTCCTTGCTCAACGAAGTGGACTCAACACCCCATATTAAACGCCTAACAATATACCTGACTAGTAAGAATCTTAAAACCTATGGATTTATATGTCTCCGAAAGAGAATCAAGGGTGTGTACAGCGGCATAAACGCAGCAGTGATAGGATTGGTGAGGTTCTGTGAGCAAATGCAGACCCTTTGAAGTCATATTGTATGGTACACATTCCATGGGTCTCAAAACTCCATGTTTAAGGGATTCTTCCTTCAGCTAAAACATGCATGTGGAAACCAGAGTATGATCCACCGTGTGATCGGGAAACGTGTTCAAATGTGTCTCAGTTTTCGTCCCCTGGTACTCGGGTGCAACATTCCAGACGCTTTACTAACACTCTCCCCACTTGGAGAGTCAGTGCCTTTAAACTCCTGTTTGGCCCAGTTTGCAATTTCTGCGTAAGATGAACAGGAAGAGGGAGAACCAATGAGAGACTAGCTGGAGCTGTCTCGACAGGCAAATTTAACTCTCATTTCCCACCAGGAAGAGGAATTAACCAAAGGCTCAGCATGCGATGCCGGAACCAAACTAGGGCCTGAAGCAATCCTGCGGTGTTGCGGCCAGCTCACAAGAAAGCGAGTTGAAGAAAGGAGCTCAGGGGCACTGTAATTCACAAACCTGCAGAGTTATAAATGACAGCTATCGTTCAAAAATATATTGAAGGAAGGCTGCCAAGAGGATTTGAAAGCGGGGCAGAATTGCAGGAACCCGATTTCAGGAGGTAGACTGGGATTGCATGTAAAGCATAGGAAAAGAGGCAGAACGTCCACAATGATGCACTTGGCCAAAAAGGGCGTATGCGTTTTTTCCTGAATATATTCAGGAAAAAACGCATACGCCCTTTTTGGTCAACCAAGCAAGCTTGCAAAGGAAATCTGCACTACAATGAAGTCTAACTGCCCCCCGGTCAAAAGGGCCATCTGAAAAAAGTGTAAAATCCAGAAAGGCAGGACAGGCCATGGAGAACTGGGAGACTTGTTATGCTGATGGGCGGGATGTAAATTGCCAGCAGCCACTCTGGAGAAGTGTATGGTGTTTCCTGAAACATCTAAAAAACAAAGCAACAGAGCCTAGGGCACTTCCACTTATAGTCCTATAGCTTAGGGAAATTAAAATCAAAAAGACACAGCCACCCCAAAGTTTCGGCCGGCTCTGTTTACAAGAACCTCGTTTACGGTACAAGTTCAATATCACAGAAAGGAAAAAATGGATAAAGAAGTTGTGGTAGTTACGTACAATGCAATATCACTCAGCAATGAAATCTATGTCATCAGACCCGTAGCAGCATAATGAGTGGATTCAGGTACGATGATTCTAAGTGAAATAAGTCACACAGAAAAAGAAACATCATAAGATATCACTACTACACGGAATGTAAACTTGGCTACACAAGAACTGAATTACAAAACAGAACAGGGTGTCAAATGTAGAAAACCAACTTATGCTTGCTTAAGGGGAAAGGTGAGTTGGGGTGCTTCATAAAACCAGAGATTGAAATTAGCACAGATACCGTTCCAAAAGCCAAATATGTAATAGACAAGAGCTACTCCTTGCTCAACGAAGTGGACTCAACACCCCATATTAAACGCCTAAGAATATACCTGACTAGTAAGAATCTTAAAACCTATGGATTTATATGTCTCCGAAAGAGAATCAAGTGTGTGTACAGCGGCATAATCGTAGCAGTGATAGGATTGGTGAGGTTCGGTGAGCAAATGCAGACCCTTTGAAGTCATATTGCATGGTACCCATTCCATGGGTCTCAACTCTCCATGTTTAAGGGATTCTTCCTTCAGCTAAAACATGCATGTGGAACCCAGAGTATGATCCACCGTGTGATCAGAAAACGTGTTCAAATGTGTCTCAGTTTTCGTCCCCTGGTACTCGGGTGCAACTTTCCAGATGCTTTACTAACACTCTCCCCACTTGGAGAGTCAGTGCCTTTAACCTCCTGTTTGGCCCAGTTTGCAATTTCTGTGGAAAATGAACAGTAATAGGGAGAACCAATGAGAGACTAGCTGGAGGTGTCCGGACGGGCAAATTTAACTCTCATTTCCCACCAGGAAGAGGAATTAACCAAAGGCTCAGCGTGCCATGCCGGAACCACACTAGGGCCCGAAGCAATCCTGCGGTGTTGCGGCCAGCTCACAAGAAAGCGAGTTGAAGAAAGGAGCTCAGGGGCACTGTAATTCACAAACCTGCAGAGTTATAAATGACAGCCATCTTCCAAAAATATATTAAAGTAAGGCTGCCAAGAGGAGTTGAAAGCGGGGCAGAATTGCAGGAAACCGATTTCAGGAGGTAGACTGGAATTGCATGTAAAGCATAGGAAAAGAGGCAGAACGTCCACAATGATGCACTTGGCCAAAAAGTGCGTATGCGTTTTTTCCTGAATATATACAGGAAAAAACGCATACGCCCTTTTTGGCCAACCAAGCAAGCTTGCAAAGGAACTCTGCACTACAATGAAGTCTCACTGCCCCCCGGTCAAAAGGGCCATCTGAAAAAAGTGTAAAATCCAGAAAGGCAAGACAGGCCATGGAGAACTGGGAGCCTTGTTATGCTGATGGGCGGGATGTAAATTGCCAGCAGCCACTCTGGAGAAGTGTATGGTGTTTCCTGAAACATCCAAAAAACAAAGCAACAGAGCCTAGGGCACTTCCCCTTATGGTCCTATAGCTTAGGGAAATTAAAATCAAAAAGACACAGCCACCCCAAAGTTTGGGACGGCTCTGTTTACAAGAACCTCGTTTACGGTTCAAGTTCAATATCGCAGAAAGCGAAAAATGGATAAAGAAGTTGTGGTACTTACGTACAATGTAATATCACTCAGCAATGAAATCTATGTCATCAGGCCCGTAGCAGCATAAAGAGTGGATTCAGGTATGATGATTCTAAGTGAAATAAGTCACACAGAAAAAGAAACATCATAAGATATCACTACTACACGGAATGTAAACTTGGCTACCCAGGAACTGAATTACAAAACAGAACAGGGTGTCAAATCTAGAAAACCAACTTATGCTTGCTTAAGGGGAAAGGTGAGTTGGGGTGCTGCATAAAACCAGAGATTGAAATTAGCACAGACACCGTTCCATAAGCCAAATATGTAATAGACAAGAGCTACTCCTTGCTCAACGAAGTGGACTCAACACCCCATATTAAACGCCTAACAATATACCTGACTAGTAAGAATCTTAAAACCTATGGATTTATATGTCTCCGAAAGAGAATCAAGGGTGTGTACAGCGGCATAAACGCAGCAGTGATAGGATTGGTGAGGTTCTGTGAGCAAATGCAGACCCTTTGAAGTCATATTGTATGGTACACATTCCATGGGTCTCAAAACTCCATGTTTAAGGGATTCTTCCTTCAGCTAAAACATGCATGTGGAAACCAGAGTATGATCCACCGTGTGATCGGGAAACGTGTTCAAATGTGTCTCAGTTTTCGTCCCCTGGTACTCGGGTGCAACATTCCAGACGCTTTACTAACACTCTCCCCACTTGGAGAGTCAGTGCCTTTAAACTCCTGTTTGGCCCAGTTTGCAATTTCTGCGTAAGATGAACAGGAAGAGGGAAAACCAATGAGAGACTAGCTGGAGCTGTCTCGACAGGCAAATTTAACTCTCATTTCCCACCAGGAAGAGGAATTAACCAAAGGCTCAGCATGCGATGCCGGAACCAAACTAGGGCCTGAAGCAATCCTGCGGTGTTGCGGCCAGCTCACAAGAAAGCGAGTTGAAGAAAGGAGCTCAGGGGCACTGTAATTCACAAACCTGCAGAGTTATAAATGACAGCTATCGTTCAAAAATATATTGAAGGAAGGCTGCCAAGAGGACTTGAAAGCGGGGCAGAATTGCAGGAACCCGATTTCAGGAGGTAGACTGGGATTGCATGTAAAGCATAGGAAAAGAGGCAGAACGTCCACAATGATGCACTTGGCCAAAAAGGGCGTATGCGTTTTTTCCTGAATATATTCAGGAAAAAACGCATACGCCCTTTTTGGTCAACCAAGCAAGCTTGCAAAGGAAATCTGCACTACAATGAAGTCTAACTGCCCCCCGGTCAAAAGGGCCATCTGAAAAAAGTGTAAAATCCAGAAAGGCAGGACAGGCCATGGAGAACTGGGAGACTTGTTATGCTGATGGGCGGGATGTAAATTGCCAGCAGCCACTCTGGAGAAGTGTATGGTGTTTCCTGAAACATCTAAAAAACAAAGCAACAGAGCCTAGGGCACTTCCACTTATAGTCCTATAGCTTAGGGAAATTAAAATCAAAAAGACACAGCCACCCCAAAGTTTCGGCCGGCTCTGTTTACAAGAACCTCGTTTACGGTACAAGTTCAATATCACAGAAAGGAAAAAATGGATAAAGAAGTTGTGGTAGTTACGTACAATGCAATATCACTCAGCAATGAAATCTATGTCATCAGACCCGTAGCAGCATAATGAGTGGATTCAGGTACGATGATTCTAAGTGAAATAAGTCACACAGAAAAAGAAACATCATAAGATATCACTACTACACGGAATGTAAACTTGGCTACACAAGAACTGAATTACAAAACAGAACAGGGTGTCAAATGTAGAAAACCAACTTATGCTTGCTTAAGGGGAAAGGTGAGTTGGGGTGCTTCATAAAACCAGAGATTGAAATTAGCACAGATACCGTTCCAAAAGCCAAATATGTAATAGACAAGAGCTACTCCTTGCTCAACGAAGTGGACTCAACACCCCATATTAAACGCCTAAGAATATACCTGACTAGTAAGAATCTTAAAACCTATGGATTTATATGTCTCCGAAAGAGAATCAAGTGTGTGTACAGCGGCATAATCGTAGCAGTGATAGGATTGGTGAGGTTCGGTGAGCAAATGCAGACCCTTTGAAGTCATATTGCATGGTACCCATTCCATGGGTCTCAACTCTCCATGTTTAAGGGATTCTTCCTTCAGCTAAAACATGCATGTGGAACCCAGAGTATGATCCACCGTGTGATCAGAAAACGTGTTCAAATGTGTCTCAGTTTTCGTCCCCTGGTACTCGGGTGCAACTTTCCAGATGCTTTACTAACACTCTCCCCACTTGGAGAGTCAGTGCCTTTAACCTCCTGTTTGGCCCAGTTTGCAATTTCTGTGGAAAATGAACAGTAATAGGGAGAACCAATGAGAGACTAGCTGGAGGTGTCCGGACGGGCAAATTTAACTCTCATTTCCCACCAGGAAGAGGAATTAACCAAAGGCTCAGCGTGCCATGCCGGAACCACACTAGGGCCCGAAGCAATCCTGCGGTGTTGCGGCCAGCTCACAAGAAAGCGAGTTGAAGAAAGGAGCTCAGGGGCACTGTAATTCACAAACCTGCAGAGTTATAAATGACAGCCATCTTCCAAAAATATATTAAAGTAAGGCTGCCAAGAGGAGTTGAAAGCGGGGCAGAATTGCAGGAAACCGATTTCAGGAGGTAGACTGGAATTGCATGTAAAGCATAGGAAAAGAGGCAGAACGTCCACAATGATGCACTTGGCCAAAAAGTGTGTATGCGTTTTTTCCTGAATATATACAGGAAAAAACGCATACGCCCTTTTTGGCCAACCAAGCAAGCTTGCAAAGGAACTCTGCACTACAATGAAGTCTCACTGGCCCCCGGTCAAAAGGGCCATCTGAAAAAAGTGTAAAATCCAGAAAGGCAAGACAGGCCATGGAGAACTGGGAGCCTTGTTATGCTGATGGGCGGGATGTAAATTGCCAGCAGCCACTCTGGAGAAGTGTATGGTGTTTCCTGAAACATCCAAAAAACAAAGCAACAGAGCCTAGGGCACTTCCCCTTATGGTCCTATAGCTTAGGGAAATTAAAATCAAAAAGACACAGCCACCCCAAAGTTTGGGACGGCTCTGTTTACAAGAACCTCTTTTACGGTTCAAGTTCAATATCGCAGAAAGCGAAAAATGGATAAAGAAGTTGTGGTACTTACGTACAATGAAATATCACTCAGCAATGAAATCTATGTCATCAGGCCCGTAGCAGCATAAAGAGTGGATTCAGGTATGATGATTCTAAGTGAAATAAGTCACACAGAAAAAGAAACATCATAAGATATCACTACTACACGGAATGTAAACTTGGCTACCCAGGAACTGAATTACAAAACAGAACAGGGTGTCAAATCTAGAAAACCAACTTATGCTTGCTTAAGGGGAAAGGTGAGTTGGGGTGCTGCATAAAACCAGAGATTGAAATTAGCACAGACACCGTTCCATAAGCCAAATATGTAATAGACAAGAGCTACTCCTTGCTCAACGAAGTGGACTCAACACCCCATATTAAACGCCTAACAATATACCTGACTAGTAAGAATCTTAAAACCTATGGATTTATATGTCTCCGAAAGAGAATCAAGGGTGTGTACAGCGGCATAAACGCAGCAGTGATAGGATTGGTGAGGTTCTGTGAGCAAATGCAGACCCTTTGAAGTCATATTGTATGGTACACATTCCATGGGTCTCAAAACTCCATGTTTAAGGGATTCTTCCTTCAGCTAAAACATGCATGTGGAAACCAGAGTATGATCCACCGTGTGATCGGGAAACGTGTTCAAATGTGTCTCAGTTTTCGTCCCCTGGTACTCGGGTGCAACATTCCAGACGCTTTACTAACACTCTCCCCACTTGGAGAGTCAGTGCCTTTAAACTCCTGTTTGGCCCAGTTTGCAATTTCTGCGTAAGATGAACAGGAAGAGGGAGAACCAATGAGAGACTAGCTGGAGCTGTCTCGACAGGCAAATTTAACTCTCATTTCCCACCAGGAAGAGGAATTAACCAAAGGCTCAGCATGCGATGCCGGAACCAAACTAGGGCCTGAAGCAATCCTGCGGTGTTGCGGCCAGCTCACAAGAAAGCGAGTTGAAGAAAGGAGCTCAGGGGCACTGTAATTCACAAACCTGCAGAGTTATAAATGACAGCTATCGTTCAAAAATATATTGAAGGAAGGCTGCCAAGAGGACTTGAAAGCGGGGCAGAATTGCAGGAACCCGATTTCAGGAGGTAGACTGGGATTGCATGTAAAGCATAGGAAAAGAGGCAGAACGTCCACAATGATGCACTTGGCCAAAAAGGGCGTATGCGTTTTTTCCTGAATATATTCAGGAAAAAACGCATACGCCCTTTTTGGTCAACCAAGCAAGTTTGCAAAGGAAATCTGCACTACAATGAAGTCTAACTGCCCCCCGGTCAAAAGGGCCATCTGAAAAAAGTGTAAAATCCAGAAAGGCAGGACAGGCCATGGAGAACTGGGAGACTTGTTATGCTGATGGGCGGGATGTAAATTGCCAGCAGCCACTCTGGAGAAGTGTATGGTGTTTCCTGAAACATCTAAAAAACAAAGCAACAGAGCCTAGGGCACTTCCACTTATAGTCCTATAGCTTAGGGAAATTAAAATCAAAAAGACACAGCCACCCCAAAGTTTCGGCCGGCTCTGTTTACAAGAACCTCGTTTACGGTACAAGTTCAATATCACAGAAAGGAAAAAATGGATAAAGAAGTTGTGGTAGTTACGTACAATGCAATATCACTCAGCAATGAAATCTATGTCATCAGACCCGTAGCAGCATAATGAGTGGATTCAGGTACGATGATTCTAAGTGAAATAAGTCACACAGAAAAAGAAACATCATAAGATATCACTACTACACGGAATGTAAACTTGGCTACACAAGAACTGAATTACAAAACAGAACAGGGTGTCAAATGTAGAAAACCAACTTATGCTTGCTTAAGGGGAAAGGTGAGTTGGGGTGCTTCATAAAACCAGAGATTGAAATTAGCACAGATACCGTTCCATAAGCCAAATATGTAATAGACAAGAGCTACTCCTTGCTCAACGAAGTGGACTCAACACCCCATATTAAACGCCTAAGAATATACCTGACTAGTAAGAATCTTAAAACCTATGGATTTATATGTCTCCGAAAGAGAATCAAGTGTGTGTACAGCGGCATAATCGTAGCAGTGATAGGATTGGTGAGGTTCGGTGAGCAAATGCAGACCCTTTGAAGTCATATTGCATGGTACCCATTCCATGGGTCTCAACTCTCCATGTTTAAGGGATTCTTCCTTCAGCTAAAACATGCATGTGGAACCCAGAGTATGATCCACCGTGTGATCAGAAAACGTGTTCAAATGTGTCTCAGTTTTCGTCCCCTGGTACTCGGGTGCAACTTTCCAGATGCTTTACTAACACTCTCCCCACTTGGAGAGTCAGTGCCTTTAACCTCCTGTTTGGCCCAGTTTGCAATTTCTGTGGAAAATGAACAGTAATAGGGAGAACCAATGAGAGACTAGCTGGAGGTGTCCGGACGGGCAAATTTAACTCTCATTTCCCACCAGGAAGAGGAATTAACCAAAGGCTCAGCGTGCCATGCCGGAACCACACTAGGGCCCGAAGCAATCCTGCGGTGTTGCGGCCAGCTCACAAGAAAGCGAGTTGAAGAAAGGAGCTCAGGGGCACTGTAATTCACAAACCTGCAGAGTTATAAATGACAGCCATCTTCCAAAAATATATTAAAGTAAGGCTGCCAAGAGGAGTTGAAAGCGGGGCAGAATTGCAGGAAACCGATTTCAGGAGGTAGACTGGAATTGCATGTAAAGCATAGGAAAAGAGGCAGAACGTCCACAATGATGCACTTGGCCAAAAAGTGCGTATGCGTTTTTTCCTGAATATATACAGGAAAAAACGCATACGCCCTTTTTGGCCAACCAAGCAAGCTTGCAAAGGAACTCTGCACTACAATGAAGTCTCACTGCCCCCCGGTCAAAAGGGCCATCTGAAAAAAGTGTAAAATCCAGAAAGGCAAGACAGGCCATGGAGAACTGGGAGCCTTGTTATGCTGATGGGCGGGATGTAAATTGCCAGCAGCCACTCTGGAGAAGTGTATGGTGTTTCCTGAAACATCCAAAAAACAAAGCAACAGAGCCTAGGGCACTTCCACTTATGGTCCTATAGCTTAGGGAAATTAAAATCAAAAAGACACAGCCACCCCAAAGTTTGGGACGGCTCTGTTTACAAGAACCTCGTTTACGGTTCAAGTTCAATATCGCAGAAAGCGAAAAATGGATAAAGAAGTTGTGGTACTTACGTACAATGTAATATCACTCAGCAATGAAATCTATGTCATCAGGCCCGTAGCAGCATAAAGAGTGGATTCAGGTATGATGATTCTAAGTGAAATAAGTCACACAGAAAAAGAAACATCATAAGATATCACTACTACACGGAATGTAAACTTGGCTACCCAGGAACTGAATTACAAAACAGAACAGGGTGTCAAATCTAGAAAACCAACTTATGCTTGCTTAAGGGGAAAGGTGAGTTGGGGTGGTGCATAAAACCAGAGATTGAAATTAGCACAGACACCGTTCCATAAGCCAAATATGTAATAGACAACAGCTACTCCTTGCTCAACGAAGTGGACTCAACACCCCATATTAAACGCCTAACAATATACCTGACTAGTAAGAATCTTAAAACCTATGGATTTATATGTCTCCGAAAGAGAATCAAGGGTGTGTACAGCGGCATAAACGCAGCAGTGATAGGATTGGTGAGGTTCTGTGAGCAAATGCAGACCCTTTGAAGTCATATTGTATGGTACACATTCCATGGGTCTCAAAACTCCATGTTTAAGGGATTCTTCCTTCAGCTAAAACATGCATGTGGAAACCAGAGTATGATCCACCGTGTGATCGGGAAACGTGTTCAAATGTGTCTCAGTTTTCGTCCCCTGGTACTCGGGTGCAACATTCCAGACGCTTTACTAACACTCTCCCCACTTGGAGAGTCAGTGCCTTTAAACTCCTGTTTGGCCCAGTTTGCAATTTCTGCGTAAGATGAACAGGAAGAGGGAGAACCAATGAGAGACTAGCTGGAGCTGTCTCGACAGGCAAATTTAACTCTCATTTCCCACCAGGAAGAGGAATTAACCAAAGGCTCAGCATGCGATGCCGGAACCAAACTAGGGCCTGAAGCAATCCTGCGGTGTTGCGGCCAGCTCACAAGAAAGCGAGTTCAAGAAAGGAGCTCAGGGGCACTGTAATTCACAAACCTGCAGAGTTATAAATGACAGCTATCGTTTAAAAATATATTGAAGGAAGGCTGCCAAGAGGACTTGAAAGTGGGGCAGAATTGCAGGAACCCGATTTCAGGAGGTAGACTGGGATTGCATGTAAAGCATAGGAAAAGAGGCAGAAGGTCCACAATGATGCACTTGGCCAAAAAGGGCGTATGCGTTTTTTCCTGAATATATTCAGGAAAAAACGCATACGCCCTTTTTGGTCAACCAAGCAAGCTTGCAAAGGAAATCTGCACTACAATGAAGTCTCACTGCCCCCCGGTCAAAAGGGCCATCTGAAAAAAGTGTAAAATCCAGAAAGGCAGGACAGGCCATGGAGAACTGGGAGCCTTGTTATGCTGATGGGCGGGATGTAAATTGCCAGCAGCCACTCTGGAGAAGTGTATGGTGTTTCCTGAAACATCTAAAAAACAAAGCAACAGAGCCTAGGGCACTTCCACTTATGGTCCTATAGCTTAGGGAAATTAAAATCAAAAAGACACAGCCACCCCAAAGTTTCGGCCGGCTCTGTTTACAAGAACCTCGTTTACGGTACAAGTTCAATATCACAGAAAGGAAAAAATGGATAAAGAAGTTGTGGTAGTTACGTACAATGCAATATCACTCAGCAATGAAATCTATGTCATCAGACCCGTAGCAGCATAATGAGTGGATTCAGGTACGATGATTCTAAGTGAAATAAGTCACACAGAAAAAGAAACATCATAAGATATCACTACTACACGGAATGTAAACTTGGCTACACAAGAACTGAATTACAAAACAGAACAGGGTGTCAAATGTAGAAAACCAACTTATGCTTGCTTAAGGGGAAAGGTGAGTTGGGGTGCTTCATAAAACCAGAGATTGAAATTAGCACAGATACCGTTCCATAAGCCTAATATGTAATAGACAAGAGCTACTCCTTGCTCAACGAAGTGGACTCAACACCCCATATTAAACGCCTAAGAATATACCTGACTAGTAAGAATCTTAAAACCTATGGATTTATATGTCTCCGAAAGAGAATCAAGTGTGTGTACAGCGGCATAATCGTAGCAGTGATAGGATTGGTGAGGTTCGGTGAGCAAATGCAGACCCTTTGAAGTCATATTGCATGGTACCCATTCCATGGGTCTCAACTCTCCATGTTTAAGGGATTCTTCCTTCAGCTAAATCATGCATGTGGAACCCAGAGTATGATCCACCGTGTGATCAGAAAACGTGTTCAAATGTGTCTCAGTTTTCGTCCCCTGGTACTCCGGTGCAACTTTCCAGATGCTTTACTAACACTCTCCCCACTTGGAGAGTCAGTGCCTTTAACCTCCTGTTTGGCCCAGTTTGCAATTTCTGTGGAAAATGAACAGTAATAGGGAGAACCAATGAGAGACTAGCTGGAGGTGTCCGGACGGGCAAATTTAACTCTCATTTCCCACCAGGAAGAGGAATTAACCAAAGGCTCAGCGTGCCATGCCGGAACCACACTAGGGCCCGAAGCAATCCTGCGGTGTTGCGGCCAGCTCACAAGAAAGCGAGTTGAAGAAAGGAGCTCAGGGGCACTGTAATTCACAAACCTGCAGAGTTATAAATGACAGCCATCTTCCAAAAATATATTAAAGTAAGGCTGCCAAGAGGAGTTGAAAGCGGGGCAGAATTGCAGGAAACCGATTTCAGGAGGTAGACTGGAATTGCATGTAAAGCATAGGAAAAGAGGCCGAACGTCCACAATGATGCACTTGGCCAAAAAGGGCGTATGCGTTTTTTCCTAAATATATTCAGGAAAAAAAACGTATGCACTTTTTGGCCAACCAAGCAAGCTTGCAAAGGAAATCTGCACTACAATGAAGTCTCACTGCCCCCCGGTCAAAAGGGCCATCTGAAAAATGTGTAAAATCCAGAAAGGCAGGACAGGCCATTGAGAACTGGGAGCCTTGTTATGCTGATGGGCGGGATGTAAATTGCCAGCAGCCACTCTGGAGAAGTGTATGGTGTTTCCTGAAACATCCAAAAAACAAAGCAACAGAGCCTAGGGCACTTCCACTTATGGTCCTATAGCTTAGGGAAATAATAATCAAAAAGACACAGCCTCCCCAAAGTTTGGGACGGCTCTGTTTACAAGAACCTCGTTTACGGTTCAAGTTCAATATCGCAGAAAGCGAAAAATGGATAAAGAAGTTGTGGTACTTACGTACAATGTAATATCACTCAGCAATGAAATCTATGTCATCAGGCCCGTAGCAGCATAATGAGTGGATTCAGGTACGATGATTCTAAGTGAAATAAGTCACACAGAAAAAGAAACATCATAAGATATCACTACTACACGGAATGTAAACTTGGCTAACCAGGAACTGAATTACAAAACAGAACAGGGTGTCAAATCTAGAAAACCGACTTATGCTTGTTTAAGGGGAAAGGTGAGTTGGGGTGCTGCATAAAACCACAGATTGAAATTAGCACAGATACCGTACAATAAGCCAAATATGTAATAGACAAGAGCTACTCCTTGCTCAACGAAGTGGACTCAAAACCCCATATTAAACGCCTAACAATATACCTGACTAGTAAGAATCTTAAAACCTATGGATTTATATGTCTCCGAAAGAGAATCAAGGGTGTGTACAGTGGCATAAACGCAGCAGTGATAGGATTGGTGAGGTTCTGTGAGCAAATGCAGACCCTTTGAAGTCATATTGTATGGTACACATTCCATGGGTCTCAAAACTCCATGTTTAAGGGATTCTTCCTTCAGCTAAAACATGCATGTGGAAACCAGAGTATGATCCACCATGTGATCGGGAAACGTGATCAAATGTGTCTCAGTTTTCGTCCGCTGGTACTCGGGTGCAACATTCCAGACGCTTTACTAAAACTCTCCCCACTTGGATAGTCAGTGCCTTTAAACTCCTGTTTGGCCCAGTTTGCAATTTCTGCGTAAGATGAACAGGAAGAGGGAGAACCAATGAGAGACTAGCTGGAGCTGTCTGGACAGGCAAATTTAACTCTCATTTCCCACCAGGAAGAGGAATTAACCAAAGGCTCAGCATGCGATGCCGGAACTAAACTAGGGCCTGAAGCAATCCTGCGGTGTTGCGGCCAGCTCACAAGAAAGCGAGTTGAAGAAAGGAGCTCAGGGGCACTGTAATTCACAAACCTGCAGAGTTATAAACAGCTATCGTTCAAAAATATATTGAAGGAAGGCTGCCAAGAGGACTTGAAAGCAGGGCAGAATTGCAGGAAACCGATTGCAGGAGGTAGACTGGAATTGCATGTAAAGCATAGGAAAAGAGGCAGAACGTCCACAATGATGCACTTGGCCAAAAAGGGCGTATGCGTTTTTTCCTGAATATATTCAGGAAAAAACGCATACGCCCTTTTTGGCCAACCAAGCAAGCTTGCAAAGAAATCTGCACTACAATGAAGTCTCACTGCCCCCCGTTCAAAAGGGCTATCTGAAAAAAGTGTAAAATCCAGAAAGGCAGGACAGGCCAGGGAGAAATGGGAGCCTTGTTATGCTGATGGGCGGGATGTAAATTGCCAACAGCCACTCTGGAGAAGTGTATGGTGTTTCCTGAAACATCAAAAAAACAAAGCAACAGAGCCTAGGGCACTTCCACTTATGGTCCTATAGCTTAGGGAAATTAAAATCAAAAAGACACAGCCACCCCAAAGTTTGGGACGGCTCTGTTTACAAGAACCTCGTTTACGGTACAAGTTCAATATCACAGAAAGCGAAAAATGGATAAAGAAGTTGTGGTACTTACGTACAATGCAATATCACTCAGCAATGAAATCTATGTCATCAGGCCCGTAGCAGCATTATGAGTGGATTCAGGTACGATGATTCTAAGTGAAATAAGTCACACAGAAAAAGAAACATCATAAGATATCACTACTACACGGAATGTAAACTTGGCTACACAGGAACTGAATTACAAAACAGAACAGGGTCTAAAATGTAGAAAACCAACTTATGCTTGCTTAAGGGGAAAGCCGATATGGGGTGCTGCATGAAACCAGAGATTGAAATTGGCACAGATACCATTCCATAAGCCAAAAATATAATAGACAAAAGGTACTCCTTGCTCAACGAAGTGGACTCAACACCCTATATTAAACGCCTAGGAATATACCTGACTAGTAAGAATCTTAAAACCTATGGATTTATATGTCTCCGAAAGAGAATCAAGCGTGTATAGAGCAGCATAAACGCAGCAGTGATAGAATTGGTGATGTTCGGTGAGCAAATGCAGACCCTTTGAAGTCATATTGCATGGTACCCATTCCATGGGTCTCAACTCTCCAGGTTTAAGGGATTCTTCCTTCAGCTAAAACATGCATGTGCAACCCAGAGTATGATCCACCATGTGATCAGGAAACGTGTTCAAATGTGTCTCAGTTTTCGTCCCATGGTACTCAGGTGCAACATTCCAGACGCTTTACTAACACTCTCCCCACTTGGAGAGTCAGTGCCTTTAACCTCCTGTTTGGCCCAGTTTGCAATTTCTGCGGAAGATGAACAGGAAGATGGAGAACTAATGAGAGACTAGCTGGAGGTGTCTGGACGGGCAAATTTAACTCTCATTTCCCACCAGGAAGAGGAATTAACCAAAGGCACAGCATGCCGTGCCGGAACCAAACTAGGGCCTGAAGCAATCCAGCGGTGTTGCGGCCAGCTCACAAGAAAGCAAGTTGAAGAAAGGAGCTCAGGGGCACTGTAATTCACAAACCTGCAGAGTTATAAATGACAGCTATCTTCCAAAAATATATTGAAGTAAGGCTGCCAAGAGGAGTTGAAAGCGGGGCAGAATTGCAGGAAACCGATTTCAGGAGGTAGACGGGAATTGCATGTAAAGCATAGGAAAAGAGGCAGAACGTCCACAATGATGCACTTGGCCAAAAAGGGCGTATGCGTTTTTTCCTGAATATATTCAGGAAAAAACGCATACGCCCTTTTTGGCCAACCAAGCAAGCTTGCAAAGGAAATCTGCACTACAATGAAGTCTCACTGCCCCCCAGTCAAAAGGGACATCTGTAAAAAGTGTAAAATCCAGAAAGGCAGGACAGGCCATGGAGAACTGGGAGCCTTGTTATGCTGATGGGCGGGATGTAAATTGCCAACACCCACTCTGGAGAAGTGTATGTTGTTTCCTGAAACATCCAAAAAACAAAGCAACAGAGCCTAGGGCACTTCCACTTATGGTCCTATAGCTTAGGGAAATTAAAATCAAAAAGACACAGCCACCCCAAAGTTTGGGACGGCTCTGTTTACAAGAACCTCGTTTACCATACAAGTTCAATA
This sequence comes from Leucopleurus acutus, assembly GCF_964270905.1. NCBI lineage: Eukaryota > Metazoa > Chordata > Mammalia > Artiodactyla > Delphinidae > Leucopleurus > Leucopleurus acutus. Next base: position 168,837 of record NW_028139004.1, read on the forward strand.
TCACAGAAAGCGAAAAATGGATAAAGAAGTTGTGGTACTTACGTACAATGCAATATCACTCAGCAATGAATACTATGTCATCAGGCCCGTAGCATCATAATGAGTGGATTCAGGTACGATGATTCTAAGTGAAATAAGTCACACAGAAAAGGGAACATCATATGATATCACTACTACACGGAATGTAAACTTGGCTACACAAGAACTGAATTACAAAACAGAACAGGGTGTCAAATGTAGAAAACCAACTTATGCTTGCTTAAGGGGAAAGGTGAGTTGGGGTGCTGCATAAAACCAGAGATTGAAATTAGCACAGATACCGTTCCATAAGCCAAATATATAATAGACAAGAGCTACTCCTTGCTCAACGAAGTGGACTCAACACCCCATATTAAACGCCTAAGAATATACCTGACTAGTAAGAATCTTAAAACCTATGGATTTATATGTCTCCGAAAGAGAATCAAGCGTGTGTACAGCGGCATAAACGCAGCAGTGATAGGATTGCTGAGTTTCGGTGAGCAAATGCATTCCCTTTGAAGTCATATTGCATGGTACCCATTCCATGTGTCTCAACTCTCCAGGTTTAATGGATTCTTCCTCCAGGTAAAACATGCATGTGGAACCCAGAGTATGATCCACCGTGTGATCGGACAACGTGTTCAAATGTGTCTCAGTTTTCGTCCCCTGGTACTCAGGTGCAACATTCCAGACGCTTTACTAACACTCCCCCACTTGGAGAGTCAGTGCCTTTAACCTCCTGTTTGGCCCAGTTTGCAATTTCTGTGGAAAATGAACAGGAATAGGGAGAACCAATGAGAGACTAGGTGGAGGTGTCTGGACGGGTAAATTTAACTCTCATTTCCCACCAGGATGAGGAATTAACCAAAGGCTCAGCGTGCCGTGCCAGAACCACACTAGGGCCTGAAGCAATCCTGCGGTGTTGCGGCCAGCTCACAAGAAAGCAAGTTGAAGAAAGGAGCTCAGGGGCACTGTAATTCACAAACCTGCAGAGTTATACATGACAGCTATCTTCCAAAAATATATTGAAGGAAGGCTGCCAAGAGGACTTGAAAGCGGGGCAGAATTGCAGGAAACCCATTTCAGGAGGTAGACTGGAATTGCATGTAAAGCATAGGAAAAGAGGCAGAACGTCCACAATGATGCACTTGACCAAAAAGGGCGTATGCGTTTTTTCCTGAATATATTCAGGAAAAAACGCATACGCCCTTTTTGGCCAACCAAGCAAGCTTGCAAAGGAAATCTGCACTACAATGAAGTCTCACTGCCCCCCGGTCAAAAGGGCCATCTGAAAAAAGTGTAAAATCCAGAAAGGCAGGACAGGCCTTGGAGAACTGGGAGCCTTGTTATGCTGAAGGGCGGGATGTAAATTGCCAGCAGCCACTCTGGAGAAGTGTATGGTGTTTCCTGAAACATCCAAAAAACAAAGCAACAGAGCCTAGGGCACTTCCACTTATGGTCCTATAGCTTAGGGAAATTAAAATCAAAAAGACACAGCCACCCCAAAGTTTGGGCTGGCTCTGTTTACAAGAACCTCGTTTACGGTACAAGTTCAATATCACAGAAAGCGAAAAATGGATAAAGAAGTTGTGGTACTTACGTACAATGCAATATCACTCAGCAATGAAATCTATGTCATCAGGCCCGTAGCAGCATAATGAGTGGATTCAGGTACGATGATTCTAAGTGAAATAAGTCACACAGAAAAAGAAACATCATAAGATATCACTAATACACGGAATGTAAACTTGGCTACACAGGAACTGAATTACAAAACAGAACAGGGTCTCAAAAGTAGAAACCCAACTTATGCTTGCTTAAGGGGAAAGGTGAGTTGGGGTGCTGCATAAAACCAGAGATTGAAATTAGCACAGACACCGTTCCATAAGCCAAATATGTAATAGACAAGAGCTACTCCTTGCTCAACGAAGTGGACTTAACACCCCATATTAAACGCCTAACAATATACCTGACTAGTAAGAATCTTAAAACCTATGGATTTATATGTCTCCGAAAGAGAATCAAGGGTGTGTACAGCGGCATAAACGCAGCAGTGATAGGATTGGTGAGGTTCTGTGAGCAAATGCAGACCCTTTGAAGTCATATTGTATGGTACACATTCCATGGGTCTCAAAACTCCATGTTTAAGGGATTCTTCCTTCAGCTAAAACATGCATGTGGAAACCAGAGTATGATCCACCGTGTCATCGGGAAACGTGTTCAAATGTGTCTCAGTTTTCGTCCCCTCGTACTCGGGTGCAACATTCCAGACGCTTTACTAACACTCTCCCCACTTGGATAGTCAGTGCCTTTAAACTCCTGTTTGGCCCAGTTTGCAATTTCTGCGTAAGATGAACAGGAAGAGGGAGAACCAATGAGAGACTAGCTGGAGGTGTCTGGACGGGCAAATTTAACTCTCATTTCCCACCAGGAAGAGGAATTAACCAAAGGCTCAGCATGCGATGCCGGAACCAAACTAGGGCCTGAAGCAATCCTGCGGTGTTGCGGCCAGCTCACAAGAAAGCGAGGTGAAGAAAGGAGCTCAGGGGCACTGTAATTCACAAACCTGCAGAGTTTAAATGACAGCTATCTTCCAAAAATATATTGAAGGAAGGCTGCCAAGATGTCTTGAAAGCGGGGCAGAATTGCAGGAAACCGATTTCAGGAGGTAGACTGGAATTGCATGTAAAGCATAGGAAAAGAGGCAGAACGTCCACAATGATGCACTTGGCCAAAAAGGGCGTATGCGTTTTTTCCTAAATATATTCAGGAAAAAAAACGTATGCACTTTTTGGCCAACCAAGCAAGCTTGCAAAGGAAATCTGCACTACAATGAAGTCTCACTGCCCCCCGGTCAAAAGGGCCATCTGAAAAATGTGTAAAATCCAGAAAGGCAGGACAGGCCATTGAGAACTGGGAGCCTTGTTATGCTGATGGGCGGGATGTAAATTGCCAGCAGCCACTCTGGAGAAGTGTATGGTGTTTCCTGAAACATCCAAAAAACAAAGCAACAGAGCCTAGGGCACTTCCACTTATGGTCCTATAGCTTAGGGAAATAATAATCAAAAAGACACAGCCACCCCAAAGTTTGGGACGGCTCTGTTTACAAGAACCTCGTTTACGGTACAAGTTCAATATCACAGAAAGCGAAAAATGGATAAAGAAGTTGTGGTACTTACGTACAATGCAATATCACTCAGCAATGAAATCTATGTCATCAGGCCCGTAGCAGCATTATGAGTGGATTCAGGTACGATGATTCTAAGTGAAATAAGTCACACAGAAAAAGAAACATCATAAGATATCACTACTACACGGAATGTAAACTTGGCTACACAGGAACTGAATTACAAAACAGAACAGGGTCTCAAATGTAGAAAACCAACTTATGCTTGCTTAAGGGGAAAGGTGACTTGGGGTGCGGCATAAAACCAGAGATTGAAATTAGCACAGATACCGTTCCATAAGCCAAATATGTAATAGAAAAGAGCTACTCCTTGCTCAACGAAGTGGACTCAATACCCCATATTAAACGCCTAACAATACACCTGACTAGTAAGAATCTTAAAACCTATGGATTTATATGTCTCTGAAAGAGAATCAAACGTGTGTACAGCGGCATAAACGCAGAAGTGATAGGATTGGTGAGGTTCGGTGAGCAAATGCAGACCCTTTGAAGTCATATTGCATGGTACCCATTCCATGGGTCTCAACTCTCCTTGTTTAAGGGATTCTTCCTTCAGCTAAAACATGCATGTGGAACCCAGAGTATGATCCACCGTGTGATCGGGAAACGTGTTCAAATGTGTCTCAGTTTTCGTCCCCTGGTACTCGGGTGCAACATTCCAGACGCTTTACTAACACTCTCCCCACTTGGAGACTCAGTGCCTTTAAACTCCTGTTTGGCCCAGTTTGCAATTTCTGTGGAAAATGAACAGGAATAGGGAGAACCAATGAGAGACTAGGTGGAGGTGTCCGGACGGGCAAATTTAACTCTCATTTCCCACCAAGAAGAGGAATTAACCAAAGGCTCAGCATGCCGTGCCGGAAGCAAACTAGGGTCTGAAGCAATCGTACGGTGTTGCGGCCAGCTCACAAGAAAGCGAGTTGAAGAAAGGAGCTCAGGGGCACTGTAATTCACAAACCTGCAGAGTTTAAATGACAGCTATCTTCCAAAAATATATTGAAGTAAGGCTGCCAAGAGGAGTTGAAAGCGGGGCAGAATTGCAGGAAACCGATTGCAGGAGGTAGACTGGAATTGCATGTAAAGCATAGGAAAAGAGGCAGAACGTCCACAATGATGCACTTGGCCAAAATGGGCGTATAAGTTTTTTCCTGAATATATTCAGGAAAAAACACGTACACACTTTTTGGCCAACCAAGCAACCTTGCAAAGGAAATCTGCACTACAATGAAGTCTCACTGCCTCCCGGTCAAAAGGGCCATCTGAATAAAGTGTAAAATCCAGAAAGGCAGGACAGGCCATTGAGAAATGGGAGCCTTGTTATGCTGATGGGCGGGATGTAAATTGCCAGCAGCCACTCTGGAAAAGTGTATGGTGTTTCCTGAAACATCCAAAAAACAAAGCAACAGAGCCTAGGGCACTTCCCCTTATGGTCCTATAGCTTAGGGAAATTAAAATCAAAAAGACACAGCCACCCCAAAGTTTGGGACGGCTCTGTTTACAAGAACCTCGTTTACGGTTCAAGTTCAATATCGCAGAAAGCGAAAAATGGATAAAGAAGTTGTGGTACTTACGTACAATGTAATATCACTCAGCAATGAAATCTATGTCATCAGGCCCGTAGCAGCATAAAGAGTGGATTCAGGTATGATGATTCTAAGTGAAATAAGTCACACAGAAAAAGAAACATCATAAGATATCACTACTACACGGAATGTAAACTTGGCTACCCAGGAACTGAATTACAAAACAGAACAGGGTGTCAAATCTAGAAAACCAACTTATGCTTGCTTAAGGGGAAAGGTGAGTTGGGGTGCTGCATAAAACCAGAGATTGAAATTAGCACAGACACCGTTCCATAAGCCAAATATGTAATAGACAAGAGCTACTCCTTGCTCAACGAAGTGGACTCAACACCCCATATTAAACGCCTAACAATATACCTGACTAGTAAGAATCTTAAAACCTATGGATTTATATGTCTCCGAAAGAGAATCAAGGGTGTGTACAGCGGCATAAACGCAGCAGTGATAGGATTGGTGAGGTTCTGTGAGCAAATGCAGACCCTTTGAAGTCATATTGTATGGTACACATTCCATGGGTCTCAAAACTCCATGTTTAAGGGATTCTTCCTTCAGCTAAAACATGCATGTGGAAACCAGAGTATGATCCACCGTGTGATCGGGAAACGTGTTCAAATGTGTCTCAGTTTTCGTCCCCTGGTACTCGGGTGCAACATTCCAGACGCTTTACTAACACTCTCCCCACTTGGAGAGTCAGTGCCTTTAAACTCCTGTTTGGCCCAGTTTGCAATTTCTGCGTAAGATGAACAGGAAGAGGGAGAACCAATGAGAGACTAGCTGGAGCTGTCTCGACAGGCAAATTTAACTCTCATTTCCCACCAGGAAGAGGAATTAACCAAAGGCTCAGCATGCGATGCCGGAACCAAACTAGGGCCTGAAGCAATCCTGCGGTGTTGCGGCCAGCTCACAAGAAAGCGAGTTGAAGAAAGGAGCTCAGGGGCACTGTAATTCACAAACCTGCAGAGTTATAAATGACAGCTATCGTTCAAAAATATATTGAAGGAAGGCTGCCAAGAGGATTTGAAAGCGGGGCAGAATTGCAGGAACCCGATTTCAGGAGGTAGACTGGGATTGCATGTAAAGCATAGGAAAAGAGGCAGAACGTCCACAATGATGCACTTGGCCAAAAAGGGCGTATGCGTTTTTTCCTGAATATATTCAGGAAAAAACGCATACGCCCTTTTTGGTCAACCAAGCAAGCTTGCAAAGGAAATCTGCACTACAATGAAGTCTAACTGCCCCCCGGTCAAAAGGGCCATCTGAAAAAAGTGTAAAATCCAGAAAGGCAGGACAGGCCATGGAGAACTGGGAGACTTGTTATGCTGATGGGCGGGATGTAAATTGCCAGCAGCCACTCTGGAGAAGTGTATGGTGTTTCCTGAAACATCTAAAAAACAAAGCAACAGAGCCTAGGGCACTTCCACTTATAGTCCTATAGCTTAGGGAAATTAAAATCAAAAAGACACAGCCACCCCAAAGTTTCGGCCGGCTCTGTTTACAAGAACCTCGTTTACGGTACAAGTTCAATATCACAGAAAGGAAAAAATGGATAAAGAAGTTGTGGTAGTTACGTACAATGCAATATCACTCAGCAATGAAATCTATGTCATCAGACCCGTAGCAGCATAATGAGTGGATTCAGGTACGATGATTCTAAGTGAAATAAGTCACACAGAAAAAGAAACATCATAAGATATCACTACTACACGGAATGTAAACTTGGCTACACAAGAACTGAATTACAAAACAGAACAGGGTGTCAAATGTAGAAAACCAACTTATGCTTGCTTAAGGGGAAAGGTGAGTTGGGGTGCTTCATAAAACCAGAGATTGAAATTAGCACAGATACCGTTCCAAAAGCCAAATATGTAATAGACAAGAGCTACTCCTTGCTCAACGAAGTGGACTCAACACCCCATATTAAACGCCTAAGAATATACCTGACTAGTAAGAATCTTAAAACCTATGGATTTATATGTCTCCGAAAGAGAATCAAGTGTGTGTACAGCGGCATAATCGTAGCAGTGATAGGATTGGTGAGGTTCGGTGAGCAAATGCAGACCCTTTGAAGTCATATTGCATGGTACCCATTCCATGGGTCTCAACTCTCCATGTTTAAGGGATTCTTCCTTCAGCTAAAACATGCATGTGGAACCCAGAGTATGATCCACCGTGTGATCAGAAAACGTGTTCAAATGTGTCTCAGTTTTCGTCCCCTGGTACTCGGGTGCAACTTTCCAGATGCTTTACTAACACTCTCCCCACTTGGAGAGTCAGTGCCTTTAACCTCCTGTTTGGCCCAGTTTGCAATTTCTGTGGAAAATGAACAGTAATAGGGAGAACCAATGAGAGACTAGCTGGAGGTGTCCGGACGGGCAAATTTAACTCTCATTTCCCACCAGGAAGAGGAATTAACCAAAGGCTCAGCGTGCCATGCCGGAACCACACTAGGGCCCGAAGCAATCCTGCGGTGTTGCGGCCAGCTCACAAGAAAGCGAGTTGAAGAAAGGAGCTCAGGGGCACTGTAATTCACAAACCTGCAGAGTTATAAATGACAGCCATCTTCCAAAAATATATTAAAGTAAGGCTGCCAAGAGGAGTTGAAAGCGGGGCAGAATTGCAGGAAACCGATTTCAGGAGGTAGACTGGAATTGCATGTAAAGCATAGGAAAAGAGGCAGAACGTCCACAATGATGCACTTGGCCAAAAAGTGCGTATGCGTTTTTTCCTGAATATATACAGGAAAAAACGCATACGCCCTTTTTGGCCAACCAAGCAAGCTTGCAAAGGAACTCTGCACTACAATGAAGTCTCACTGCCCCCCGGTCAAAAGGGCCATCTGAAAAAAGTGTAAAATCCAGAAAGGCAAGACAGGCCATGGAGAACTGGGAGCCTTGTTATGCTGATGGGCGGGATGTAAATTGCCAGCAGCCACTCTGGAGAAGTGTATGGTGTTTCCTGAAACATCCAAAAAACAAAGCAACAGAGCCTAGGGCACTTCCCCTTATGGTCCTATAGCTTAGGGAAATTAAAATCAAAAAGACACAGCCACCCCAAAGTTTGGGACGGCTCTGTTTACAAGAACCTCGTTTACGGTTCAAGTTCAATATCGCAGAAAGCGAAAAATGGATAAAGAAGTTGTGGTACTTACGTACAATGTAATATCACTCAGCAATGAAATCTATGTCATCAGGCCCGTAGCAGCATAAAGAGTGGATTCAGGTATGATGATTCTAAGTGAAATAAGTCACACAGAAAAAGAAACATCATAAGATATCACTACTACACGGAATGTAAACTTGGCTACCCAGGAACTGAATTACAAAACAGAACAGGGTGTCAAATCTAGAAAACCAACTTATGCTTGCTTAAGGGGAAAGGTGAGTTGGGGTGCTGCATAAAACCAGAGATTGAAATTAGCACAGACACCGTTCCATAAGCCAAATATGTAATAGACAAGAGCTACTCCTTGCTCAACGAAGTGGACTCAACACCCCATATTAAACGCCTAACAATATACCTGACTAGTAAGAATCTTAAAACCTATGGATTTATATGTCTCCGAAAGAGAATCAAGGGTGTGTACAGCGGCATAAACGCAGCAGTGATAGGATTGGTGAGGTTCTGTGAGCAAATGCAGACCCTTTGAAGTCATATTGTATGGTACACATTCCATGGGTCTCAAAACTCCATGTTTAAGGGATTCTTCCTTCAGCTAAAACATGCATGTGGAAACCAGAGTATGATCCACCGTGTGATCGGGAAACGTGTTCAAATGTGTCTCAGTTTTCGTCCCCTGGTACTCGGGTGCAACATTCCAGACGCTTTACTAACACTCTCCCCACTTGGAGAGTCAGTGCCTTTAAACTCCTGTTTGGCCCAGTTTGCAATTTCTGCGTAAGATGAACAGGAAGAGGGAGAACCAATGAGAGACTAGCTGGAGCTGTCTCGACAGGCAAATTTAACTCTCATTTCCCACCAGGAAGAGGAATTAACCAAAGGCTCAGCATGCGATGCCGGAACCAAACTAGGGCCTGAAGCAATCCTGCGGTGTTGCGGCCAGCTCACAAGAAAGCGAGTTGAAGAAAGGAGCTCAGGGGCACTGTAATTCACAAACCTGCAGAGTTATAAATGACAGCTATCGTTCAAAAATATATTGAAGGAAGGCTGCCAAGAGGACTTGAAAGCGGGGCAGAATTGCAGGAACCCGATTTCAGGAGGTAGACTGGGATTGCATGTAAAGCATAGGAAAAGAGGCAGAACGTCCACAATGATGCACTTGGCCAAAAAGGGCGTATGCGTTTTTTCCTGAATATATTCAGGAAAAAACGCATACGCCCTTTTTGGTCAACCAAGCAAGCTTGCAAAGGAAATCTGCACTACAATGAAGTCTAACTTCCCCCAGGTCAAAAGGGCCATCTGAAAAAAGTGTAAAATCCAGAAAGGCAGGACAGGCCATGGAGAACTGGGAGACTTGTTATGCTGATGGGCGGGATGTAAATTGCCAGCAGCCACTCTGGAGAAGTGTATGGTGTTTCCTGAAACATCTAAAAAACAAAGCAACAGAGCCTAGGGCACTTCCACTTATAGTCCTATAGCTTAGGGAAATTAAAATCAAAAAGACACAGCCACCCCAAAGTTTCGGCCGGCTCTGTTTACAAGAACCTCGTTTACGGTACAAGTTCAATATCACAGAAAGGAAAAAATGGATAAAGAAGTTGTGGTAGTTACGTACAATGCAATATCACTCAGCAATGAAATCTATGTCATCAGACCCGTAGCAGCATAATGAGTGGATTCAGGTACGATGATTCTAAGTGAAATAAGTCACACAGAAAAAGAAACATCATAAGATATCACTACTACACGGAATGTAAACTTGGCTACACAAGAACTGAATTACAAAACAGAACAGGGTGTCAAATGTAGAAAACCAACTTATGCTTGCTTAAGGGGAAAGGTGAGTTGGGGTGCTTCATAAAACCAGAGATTGAAATTAGCACAGATACCGTTCCATAAGCCAAATATGTAATAGACAAGAGCTACTCCTTGCTCAACGAAGTGGACTCAACACCCCATATTAAACGCCTAAGAATATACCTGACTAGTAAGAATCTTAAAACCTATGGATTTATATGTCTCCGAAAGAGAATCAAGTGTGTGTACAGCGGCATAATCGTAGCAGTGATAGGATTGGTGAGGTTCGGTGAGCAAATGCAGACCCTTTGAAGTCATATTGCATGGTACCCATTCCATGGGTCTCAACTCTCCATGTTTAAGGGATTCTTCCTTCAGCTAAAACATGCATGTGGAACCCAGAGTATGATCCACCGTGTGATCAGAAAACGTGTTCAAATGTGTCTCAGTTTTCGTCCCCTGGTACTCGGGTGCAACTTTCCAGATGCTTTACTAACACTCTCCCCACTTGGAGAGTCAGTGCCTTTAACCTCCTGTTTGGCCCAGTTTGCAATTTCTGTGGAAAATGAACAGTAATAGGGAGAACCAATGAGAGACTAGCTGGAGGTGTCCGGACGGGCAAATTTAACTCTCATTTCCCACCAGGAAGAGGAATTAACCAAAGGCTCAGCGTGCCATGCCGGAACCACACTAGGGCCCGAAGCAATCCTGCGGTGTTGCGGCCAGCTCACAAGAAAGCGAGTTGAAGAAAGGAGCTCAGGGGCACTGTAATTCACAAACCTGCAGAGTTATAAATGACAGCCATCTTCCAAAAATATATTAAAGTAAGGCTGCCAAGAGGAGTTGAAAGCGGGGCAGAATTGCAGGAAACCGATTTCAGGAGGTAGACTGGAATTGCATGTAAAGCATAGGAAAAGAGGCAGAACGTCCACAATGATGCACTTGGCCAAAAAGTGCGTATGCGTTTTTTCCTGAATATATACAGGAAAAAACGCATACGCACTTTTTGGCCAACCAAGCAAGCTTGCAAAGGAACTCTGCACTACAATGAAGTCTCACTGCCCCCCGGTCAAAAGGGCCATCTGAAAAAAGTGTAAAATCCAGAAAGGCAAGACAGGCCATGGAGAACTGGGAGCCTTGTTATGCTGATGGGCGGGATGTAAATTGCCAGCAGCCACTCTGGAGAAGTGTATGGTGTTTCCTGAAACATCCAAAAAACAAAGCAACAGAGCCTAGGGCACTTCCACTTATGGTCCTATAGCTTAGGGAAATTAAAATCAAAAAGACACAGCCACCCCAAAGTTTGGGACGGCTCTGTTTACAAGAACCTCGTTTACGGTTCAAGTTCAATATCGCAGAAAGCGAAAAATGGATAAAGAAGTTGTGGTACTTACGTACAATGTAATATCACTCAGCAATGAAATCTATGTCATCAGGCCCGTAGCAGCATAAAGAGTGGATTCAGGTATGATGATTCTAAGTGAAATAAGTCACACAGAAAAAGAAACATCATAAGATATCACTACTACACGGAATGTAAACTTGGCTACCCAGGAACTGAATTACAAAACAGAACAGGGTGTCAAATCTAGAAAACCAACTTATGCTTGCTTAAGGGGAAAGGTGAGTTGGGGTGGTGCATAAAACCAGAGATTGAAATTAGCACAGACACCGTTCCATAAGCCAAATATGTAATAGACAACAGCTACTCCTTGCTCAACGAAGTGGACTCAACACCCCATATTAAACGCCTAACAATATACCTGACTAGTAAGAATCTTAAAACCTATGGATTTATATGTCTCCGAAAGAGAATCAAGGGTGTGTACAGCGGCATAAACGCAGCAGTGATAGGATTGGTGAGGTTCTGTGAGCAAATGCAGACCCTTTGAAGTCATATTGTATGGTACACATTCCATGGGTCTCAAAACTCCATGTTTAAGGGATTCTTCCTTCAGCTAAAACATGCATGTGGAAACCAGAGTATGATCCACCGTGTGATCGGGAAACGTGTTCAAATGTGTCTCAGTTTTCGTCCCCTGGTACTCGGGTGCAACATTCCAGACGCTTTACTAACACTCTCCCCACTTGGAGAGTCAGTGCCTTTAAACTCCTGTTTGGCCCAGTTTGCAATTTCTGCGTAAGATGAACAGGAAGAGGGAGAACCAATGAGAGACTAGCTGGAGCTGTCTCGACAGGCAAATTTAACTCTCATTTCCCACCAGGAAGAGGAATTAACCAAAGGCTCAGCATGCGATGCCGGAACCAAACTAGGGCCTGAAGCAATCCTGCGGTGTTGCGGCCAGCTCACAAGAAAGCGAGTTCAAGAAAGGAGCTCAGGGGCACTGTAATTCACAAACCTGCAGAGTTATAAATGACAGCTATCGTTTAAAAATATATTGAAGGAAGGCTGCCAAGAGGACTTGAAAGTGGGGCAGAATTGCAGGAACCCGATTTCAGGAGGTAGACTGGGATTGCATGTAAAGCATAGGAAAAGAGGCAGAACGTCCACAATGATGCACTTGGCCAAAAAGGGCGTATGCGTTTTTTCCTGAATATATTCAGGAAAAAACGCATACGCCCTTTTTGGTCAACCAAGCAAGCTTGCAAAGGAAATCTGCACTACAATGAAGTCTCACTGCCCCCCGGTCAAAAGGGCCATCTGAAAAAAGTGTAAAATCCAGAAAGGCAGGACAGGCCATGGAGAACTGGGAGCCTTGTTATGCTGATGGGCGGGATGTAAATTGCCAGCAGCCACTCTGGAGAAGTGTATGGTGTTTCCTGAAACATCTAAAAAACAAAGCAACAGAGCCTAGGGCACTTCCACTTATGGTCCTATAGCTTAGGGAAATTAAAATCAAAAAGACACAGCCACCCCAAAGTTTCGGCCGGCTCTGTTTACAAGAACCTCGTTTACGGTACAAGTTCAATATCACAGAAAGGAAAAAATGGATAAAGAAGTTGTGGTAGTTACGTACAATGCAATATCACTCAGCAATGAAATCTATGTCATCAGACCCGTAGCAGCATAATGAGTGGATTCAGGTACGATGATTCTAAGTGAAATAAGTCACACAGAAAAAGAAACATCATAAGATATCACTACTACACGGAATGTAAACTTGGCTACACAAGAACTGAATTACAAAACAGAACAGGGTGTCAAATGTAGAAAACCAACTTATGCTTGCTTAAGGGGAAAGGTGAGTTGGGGTGCTTCATAAAACCAGAGATTGAAATTAGCACAGATACCGTTCCATAAGCCTAATATGTAATAGACAAGAGCTACTCCTTGCTCAACGAAGTGGACTCAACACCCCATATTAAACGCCTAAGAATATACCTGACTAGTAAGAATCTTAAAACCTATGGATTTATATGTCTCCGAAAGAGAATCAAGTGTGTGTACAGCGGCATAATCGTAGCAGTGATAGGATTGGTGAGGTTCGGTGAGCAAATGCAGACCCTTTGAAGTCATATTGCATGGTACCCATTCCATGGGTCTCAACTCTCCATGTTTAAGGGATTCTTCCTTCAGCTAAATCATGCATGTGGAACCCAGAGTATGATCCACCGTGTGATCAGAAAACGTGTTCAAATGTGTCTCAGTTTTCGTCCCCTGGTACTCGGGTGCAACTTTCCAGATGCTTTACTAACACTCTCCCCACTTGGAGAGTCAGTGCCTTTAACCTCCTGTTTGGCCCAGTTTGCAATTTCTGTGGAAAATGAACAGTAATAGGGAGAACCAATGAGAGACTAGCTGGAGGTGTCCGGACGGGCAAATTTAACTCTCATTTCCCACCAGGAAGAGGAATTAACCAAAGGCTCAGCGTGCCATGCCGGAACCACACTAGGGCCCGAAGCAATCCTGCGGTGTTGCGGCCAGCTCACAAGAAAGCGAGTTGAAGAAAGGAGCTCAGGGGCACTGTAATTCACAAACCTGCAGAGTTATAAATGACAGCCATCTTCCAAAAATATATTAAAGTAAGGCTGCCAAGAGGAGTTGAAAGCGGGGCAGAATTGCAGGAAACCGATTTCAGGAGGTAGACTGGAATTGCATGTAAAGCATAGGAAAAGAGGCAGAACGTCCACAATGATGCACTTGGCCAAAAAGTGCGTATGCGTTTTTTCCTGAATATATACAGGAAAAAACGCATACGCCCTTTTTGGCCAACCAAGCAAGCTTGCAAAGGAACTCTGCACTACAATGAAGTCTCACTGCCCCCCGGTCAAAAGGGCCATCTGAAAAAAGTGTAAAATCCAGAAAGGCAAGACAGGCCATGGAGAACTGGGAGCCTTGTTATGCTGATGGGCGGGATGTAAATTGCCAACAGCCACTCTGGAGAAGTGTATGGTGTTCCCTGAAACATCCAAAAAACCAAGCAACAGGGCCTAGGGCACTTCCACTTATGGTCGTATAGCTTAGGGAAATAATAATCAAAAAGACACAGCCTCCCCAAAGTTTGGGACGGCTCTGTTTACAAGAACCTCGTTTACGGTACAGGTTCAATATCACAGAAAGTGAAAAATGGATAAAGAAATTGTGGTACTTACGTACAATGCAATATCACTCAGCAATGAAATCTATGTCATCAGGCCCGTGACAGCATAATGAGTGGATTCAGGTATGATGATTCTAAGAGAAATAAGTCACACAGAAAAAGAAACATCATAAGATATCACTACTACACGGAATGTAAACTTGGCTACATAGAAACTGAATTACAAAACAGAACAGCGTCTCAAATGTAGAAAACCAACTTATGCTTGCTTAAGGGGAAAGGTGAGTTGGGGTGCGGCATAAAACCACAGATTGAAATTAGCACAGATACCGTTCCATAAGCCAAATATGTAATAGACAAGTGCTACTCCTTGCTCAACGATGTGGACTCAACACCCAATATTAAACGCCTAAGAATATACCTGACTAGTAAGAATCTTAAAACCTATGGATTTATATGTCTCCGAAAGAGAATCAAGCGTGTATACAGCGGCATAAACGCAGCAGTGATAGGATTGGTGAGGTTTGGTGAGCAAATGCAGACCCTTTGAAGTCATATTGCATGGTACCCATTCCATGGGTCTCAACTCTCCAGGTTTAAGGGATTCTTCCTTCAGCTAAAACATGCATGTGGAACCCAGAGTATGATCCACCGTGTGATCGGGAAACGTGTTCAAATGTGTCTCAGTTTTCGTCCCCTGGTACTCGGGTGCAACATTCCAGACGCTTTACTAACACTCTCCCCACTTGGAGAGTCAGTGCCTTTAACCTCTTGTTTGGCCCAGTTTGCAATTTCTGCGTAAGATAAACAGGAAGAGGGAGAACCAATGAGAGACTAGGTGGAGGTGTCCGGACGGGCAAATTTAACTGTCATTTCCCACCAGGAAGAGGAATTAACCAAAGGCTCAGCATGCCATGCCGGAACCAAACTAGGGTTTGAAGCAATCCTGCTGTGTTGCGGCCAGCTCAGAAGAAAGCGAGTTGAAGAAAGGAGCTCAGGGGCACTGTCATTCACAAACCTGCAGAGTTATAAATGACAGCTACCTTCCAAAAATATATTGAAGTAAGGCAGCCAAGAGGAGTTGAAAGCGGGGCAGAATTGCAGGAAACCGATTTCAGGAGGTAGACTGGAATTGCATGTAAAGCATAGGAGAAGAGGCAGAACATCCACAATGATGCACTTGGCCAAAAAGGGCGTATGCGTTTTTTCCTGAATATATTCAGGAAAAACGCATACGCCCTTTTTGGCCAACCAAGCAAGCTTGCAAAGGAAATCTGCACTACAATGAAGTCTCACTGCCCCCCGGTCAAAAGGGTCATCTGAAAAAAGTGTAAAATCCAGAAAGGCAGGACAGGCCAAGGAGAACTAGGAGCCTTGTTATGCTGACGGGCGGGATGTAAATTGCCAGCAGCCACTCTGGAGAAGTGTATGGTGTTTCCTGAAACATCCAAAAAACAAAGCAACACAGTCAAGGGCACTTCCACTTATGGTACTATAGCTTAGGAAAATTAAAATCAAAAAGACACACCCACTCCAAAGTTTGGGACGGCTCTGTTTACAAGATCCTCGTTTACCATACAAGTTCAATATCACAGAAAGCGAAAAATGGATAAAGAAGTTGTGGTACTTACGTACAATGCAATATCACTCAGCAATGAAATCTATGTCATCAGGCCCGTAGCAGCATAATGAGTGGATTCAGGTACGATGATTCTAAGTGAAGTAAGTCACACAGAAAAAGAAACATCATAAGATATCACTAATACACGGAATGTAAACTTGGCTACACAAGAACTGAATTACAAAACAAACAGGGTGTCAAATGTAGAAAACCAACTTATGCTTGCTTAAGGGGAAAGGTGAGTTGGGGTGCTGCATACAACAAGAGATTGAAATTAGCACAGATACCGTTCCATAAGCCAAATATGTAATAGACAAGAGCTACTCCTTGCTCAACGAAGTGGACTCAACACCCCACATTAAACGCCTAAGAATATACCTGACTACTAATAATCTTAAAACCTAAGGATTTATATGTCTCCGAAAGAGAATCAAGCGTGTGTACAGCGGCATAAAATCAGCAGTGATAGGATTGGTGAGGTTCGGTGAGCAAATGCAGACCCTTTGAAGTCATATTGCATGGTACCCATTCCATGGGTCTCAACTCTCCAGGTTTAAGGGATTCTTCCTTCAGCTAAAACATGCATGTGGAACCCAGAGTATGATCCACCGTGTGATCGGAAAACGTGTTCAAATGTGTCTCAGTTTTCGTCCCCTGGTACTCGGGTGCAACATTCCAGACGCTTTACTAACACTCTCCCCACTTGGAGAGTCAGTGCCTTTAACCTCCTGTTTGGCCCAGTTTGCAATTTCTGTGGAACATGAACAGGAATAGGGAGAACCAATGAGAGACTAGGTGGAGGTGTCCGGACGGGCAAATTTAACTCTCATTACCCACCAGGAAGAGGAATTAACCAAAGGCACAGCGTGCCATGCCGGAACCACACTAGGGCCCGAAGCAATCCTGCGGTGTTGCGGCCAGCTCACAAGAAAGCGAGTTGAAGAAAGGAGCTCAGGGGCACTGTAATTCACAAACCTGCAGAGTTATAAATGACAGCTACCTTCCAAAAATATATTGAAGTAAGGCTGCCAAGAGGAGTTGAAAGCGGTGCAGAATTGCAGGAAACCGATTTCAGGAGGTAGACTGGAATTGCATGTAAAGCATAGGAAAAGAGGCAGAACGTCCACAATGAGGCACTTGGCCAAAAAGGGCGTATGCGTTTTTTCCTGAATATATTCAGGAAAAAACGCATACGCCCTTTTTGGCCAACCAAGAAAGCTTGCAAAGGAAATCTGCACTACAATGAAGTCTCACTGGCCCCCGGTCAAAAGGGCCATCTGAAAAAAGTGTAAAATCCAGAAAGGCAGGACAGGCCATGGAGAACTGGGAGCCTTGTTATGCTGATGGGCGGGATGTAAATTGCCAACAGCCACTCTGGAGAAGTGTATGGTGTTTCCTGAAACATCCAAAAAACAAAGCAACAGAGCCAAGGGCACTTCCACGTATGGTCCTATAGCTTAGGAAAATTAAAATCAAAAAGACACACCCACCCCAAAGTTTGGAACGGCTCTGTTTACAAGAACCTCGTTTACGGTACAAGTTCAATATCACACAAAGCGAAAAATGGATAAAGAAGTTGTGGTACTTACGTACAATGCAATATCACTCAGCAATGAAATCTATGTCATCAGGCCCGTAGCCGCATAATGAATGGATTCAGGTACGATGATTCTAAGTGAAATAAGTCACACAGAAAAAGAAACATCATAAGATATCACTACTACACGGAATGTAAACTTGGCTACACAAGAACTGAATTACAAAACAGAACAGGGTGTCAAATGTAGAAAACCAACTTATGCTTGCTTAAGGGGAAAGGTGAGTTGGGGTGCTGCATAAAACCAGAGATTGAAATTAGCACAGATACCGTTCCATAAGCCAAATATGTAATAGACAAGAGCTACTCCTTGCTCAACGAAGTGGACTCAACACCCCGTATTAAACGCCTAAGAATATACCTGACTAGAAATAATCTTAAAACCTACGGATTTATATGTCTCCGAAAGAGAATCAAGCGTGTGTACAGCGGCATAAACGCAGCAGTGATAGGATTGGTGAGGTTCGGTGAGCAAATGCAGACCCTTTGAAGTCATATTGCATGGTACCCATTCCATGGGTCTCAACTCTCCAGGTTTAAGGGATTCTTCCTTCAGCTAAAACATGCATGTGGAACCCAGAGTATGATCTACCGTGTGATCGGGAAATGTGTTGAAATGTGTCTCAGTTTTCGTCCCCTGGTACTCGGGTGCAACATTCCAGACGCTTTACTAACACTCTCCCCACTTGGAGAGTCAGTGCCTTTAACCTCCTATTTGGCCCAGTTTGCAATTTCTGCGTAAGATGAACAGGAATAGGGAGAACCAATGAGAGACTAGCTGGAGGTGTCTGGACGGGAAAATTTAACTCTCAGTTCCCACCAGGAAGAGGAATTAACCAAAGGCTCAGCGTGCCGTGCCAGAACCACACTAGGGCCTGAAGCAATACTGCCATGTTGCGGCCAGCTCACAAGAAAGTGAGTTGAAGAAAGGAGCTCAGGGGCACTGTAATTCTCAAACCTACAGAGTTATAAATGACAGCTACCTTCCAAAAATATATTGAAGTAAGGCAGCTAAGAGGAGTTGAAAGCGGGGCAGAATTGCAGGAAACCGATTTCAGGAGGTAGACTGTAATTGCATGTAAAGCATAGGAAAAGAGGCAGAACGTCCACAATGATGCACTTGGCCAAAAAGGGCGTATGCGTTTTTTCCTGAATATATTCAGGAAAAACGCATACGCCCTTTTTGGCCAACCAAGCAAACTTGCAAAGGAAATCTGCACTACAATGAAGTCTCACTGCCCCCCGGTCAAAAGGGCCATCTGAAAAAAGTGTAAAATCCAGAAAGGCAGGACAGGCCAAGGAGAACTAGGAGCCTTGTTATGCTGATGGGCGGGATGTAAATTGCCAGCAGCCACTCTGGAGAAGTGTATGGTGTTTCCTGAAACATCCAAAAAACAAAGCAACAGAGCCTAGGGCACTTCCACTTATGGTCCTATAGCTTAGGGAAATTAAAATCAAAAAGACACAGCCTCCCCAAAGTTTGGGACGGCTCTGTTTACAAGAACCTTGTTTACGTTACAAGTTCAATATCACAGAAAGCGAAAAATGGATAAAGAAGTTGTGGTACTTACGTACAATGCAATATCACTCAGCAATGAAATCTATGTCATCAGGCCCATAGCAGCATAATGAGTGGATTCAGGTACGATGATTCTAAGTGAAATAAGTTACACAAAAAAAGAAACATCATAAGATATCACTACTACACGGAATGTAAACTTGGCTACACAAGAACTGAATTACAAAACAGAACAGGGCCTCAAATGTAGAAAACCAACTTATGCTTGCTTAAGGGGAAAGGTGAGTTGGGGTGCTTCATAAAACCAGAGATTGAAATTAGCACAGATACCGTTCCATAAGCCAAATATGTAATAGACAAGAGCTACTCCTTGCTCAACAAAGTGGACTCAACACCCCATATTAAACGCCTAAGAATATACCTGACTAGAAATAATCTTAAAACCTATGGATTTATATGTCTCTGAAAGAGAATCAAGCGTGTGTACAGTGACATAAACGCAGCAGTGATAGGATTGGTGAGGTTCGGTGAGCAAATGCAGACCCTTTGAAGTCATATTGCATGGTACCCATTCCATGGGTCTCAACTCTCCATGTTTAAGGGATTCTTCCTTCAGCTAAAACATGCATGTGGAACCCAGAGTATGATCCACCGTGTGATCGGGAAATGTGTTGAAATGTGCCTCAGTTTTCGTCCCCTGGTACTCGGGTGCAACATTCCAGACACTTTACTAACACTCTCCCCACTTGGAGAGTCAGTGCCTTTAACCTCCTATTTGGCCCAGTTTGCAATTTCTGCGTAAGATGAACAGGAATAGGGAGAACCAATGAGAGACTAGCTTGAGGTGTCTGGACGGGAAAATTTAACTCTCAGTTCCCACCAGGAAGAGGAATTAACCAAAGGCTCAGCGTGCCGTGCCAGAACCACACTAGGGCCTGAAGCAATCCTGCAGTGTTGCGGCCAGCTCACAAGAAAGAGAGTTGAAGAAAGGAGCTCAGGGGCACTGTAATTCACAAACCTGCAGAGTTATAAATGACAGCTACCTTCCAAAAATATATTGAAGTAAGGCAGCCAAGAGGAGTTGAAAGCGGGGCAGAATTGCAGGAAACCGATTTCAGGAGGTAGACTGGAATTGCATGTAAAGCAAAGGAGAAGAGGCAGAACGTCCACAATGATGCACTTGGCCAAAAAGGGCGTATGCGTTTTTTCCTGAATATATTCAGGAAAAACGCATACGCCCTTTTTGGCCAACCAAGCAAGCTTGCAAAGGAAATCTGCACTACAATGAAGTCTCACTGCCCCCCGGTCAAAAGGGCCATCTGAAAAAAGTGTAAAATCCAGAAAGGCAGGACAGGCCAAGGAGAACTAGGAGCCTTGTTATGCTGATGGGCGGGATGTAAATTGCCAGCAGCCACTCTGGAGAAGTGTATGGTGTTTCCTGAAACATCCAAAAAACAAAGCAACACAGCCAAGGGCACTTCCACTTATGGTACTATAGCTTAGGGAAATTAAAATCAAAGAGACACAGCCACTCGAAAATTTGGGCCGGCTCTGTTTACAAGAACCTCGTTTACAGTACAAGTTCAATATCACAGAAAGCGAAAAATGGATAAAGAAGTTGTGGTAATTATGTACAATGCAATATCACTCAGCAATGAAATCTATGTCATCAGGCCCGTAGCAGCATAATGAGTGGATTCAGGTATGATGATTCTTAGTGAAATAAATCACACAGAAAAAGAAACATCATAAGATATCACTACTACACGGAATGTAAACTTGGCTACACAGGAACTGAATTACAAAACAGAACAGGGTCTCAAATGTAGAAAACCAACTTATGCTTGCTTAAGGGGAAAGGTGAGTTGGGGTGCTGCATACAACATGAGATTGAAATTAGCACAGATACCGTTCCATAAGCCAAATATGTAATAGACAAGAGCTACTCCTTGCCCAACGAAGTGGACTCAACACCCCGTATTAAACGCCTAAGAATATACCTGACTAGAAATAATCTTAAAACCTACGGATTTATATGTCTCCGAAAGAGAATCAAGCGTGTGTACAGCGGCATAAACGCAGCAGTGATAGGATTGGTGAGGTTCGGTGAGCAAATGCAGACCCTTTGAAGTCATATTGCATGGGACCCATTCCATGGGTCTCAACTCTCCAGGTTTAAGGGATTCTTCCTTCAGCTAAAACATGCATGTGGAACCCAGAGTATGATCCACCGTGTGATCGGGAAATGTGTTGAAATGTGTCTCAGTTTTCGTCCCCTGGTACTCGGGTGCAACATTCCAGACGCTTTACTAACACTCTCCCCACTTGGAGAGTCAGTGCCTTTAACCTCCTATTTGGCCCAGTTTGCAATTTCTGCGTAAGATGAACAGGAATAGGGAGAATCAATGAGAGACTAGCTGGAGGTGTCTGGACGGGAAAATTTAACTCTCAGTTCCCACCAGGAAGAGGAATTAACCAAAGGCTCAGCGTGCCGTGCCAGAACCACACTAGGGCCTGAAGCAATACTGCCGTGTTGCGGCCAGCTCACAAGAAAGCGAGTTGAAGAAAGGAGCTCAGGGGCACTGTAATTCACAAACCTGCAGAGTTATAAATGACAGCTACCTTCCAAAAATATATTGAAGTAAGGCAGCTAAGAGGAGTTGAAAGCGGGGCAGAATTGCAGGAAACCGATTTCAGGAGGTAGACTGGAATTGCATGTAAAGCATAGGAAAAGAGGCAGAACGTCCACAATGATGCACTTGGCCAAAAAGGGCGTATGCGTTTTTTCCTGAATATATTCAGGAAAAACGCATACGCCCTTTTTGCCCAACCAAGCAAGCTTGCAAAGGAAATCTGCACTACAATGAAGTCTCACTGCCCCCCGGTCAAAAGGGCCATCTGAAAAAATTGTAAAATCCAGAAAGGCAGGACAGGCCAAGGAGAACTAGGAGCCTTGTTATGCTGATGGGCGGGATGTAAATTGCCAGCAGCCACTCTGGAGAAGTGTATGGTGTTTCCTGAAACATCCAAAAAACAAAGCAACAGAGCCTAGGGCACTTCCACTTATGGTCCTATAGCTTAAGGAAATTAAAATCAAAAAGACACAGCCACCCCAAAGTTTGGGACGGCTCTGTTTACAAGAACCTTGTTTACGTTACAAGTTCAATATCACAGAAAGCAAAAAATGGATAAAGAAGTTGTGGTACTTACGTACAATGCAATATCACTCAGCAATGAAATCTATGTCATCAGGCCCGTAGCAGCATAATGAGTGGATTCAGGTACGATGATTCTAAGTGAAATAAGTCACACAGAAAAAGAAACATCATAAGATATCACTACTACACGGAATGTAAACTTGGCTACACAAGAACTGAATTACAAAACAGAACAGGGCCTCAAATGTAGAAAACCAACTTATGCTTGCTTAAGGGGAAAGGTGAGTTGGCGTGCTTCATAAAACCAGAGATTGAAATTAGCACAGATACCGTTCCATAAGCCAAATATGTAATAGACAAGAGCTACACCTTGCTCAACGAAGTGGACTCAACACCCCATATTAAACGCCTAAGAATATACCTGACTAGAAATAATCTTAAAACCTATGGATTTATATGTCTCCGAAAGAGAATCAAGCGTGTGTACAGCGGCATAAACGCAGCAGTGATAGGATTGGTGAGGTTCGGTGAGCAAATGCAGACCCTTTGAAGTCATATTGCATGGTACCCATTCCATGGGTCTCAACTCTCCAGGTTTAATGGATTCTTCCTTCAGCTAAAACATGCATGTGGAACCCAGAGTATGATCCACCGTGTGATCGGGAAATGTGTTGAAATGTGTCTCACTTTTCGTCCCCTGGTACTCGGGTGCAACATTCCAGACGCTTTACTAACACTCTCCCCACTTGGAGAGTCAGTGCCTTTAACCTCCTATTTGGCCCAGTTGGAATTTCTGCGTAAGATGAACAGGAATAGGGAGAACCAATGAGAGACTAGCTGGAGGTGTCTGGACGGGAAAATTTAACTCTCAGTTCCCACCAGGAAGAGGAATTAACCAAAGGCTCAGCGTGCCGTGCCAGAACCACACTAGGGCCTGAAGCAATACTGCCGTGTTTCAGACAGCTCACAAGAAAGCGAGTTGAAGAAAGGAGCTCAGGGGCACTGTAATTCACAAACCTGCAGAGTAATAAATGACAGCTATCGTCCAAAAATATATTGAAGGAAGGCTGCCAAGAGGACTTGAAAGCGGGGTAGAATTGCAAGAAACCGATTTCAGGAGGTAGACGGGAATTGCATGAAAAGCATAGGAAAAGAGGCAGAACGTCCACAATGATGCACTTGGCCAAAAAGTGCGTATGCATTTTTTCTTGAATATATTGAGGAAAAACCGCATAGGCACTTTTTGGCCAACCAAGAAAGCTTGCAATGGAAATCGGCACTACAATGAAGTCTCACTGCCCCCCGGTCAAAAGGGCCATCTGAAAAAAGTGTAAAATCCAGAAAGGCAGGACAGGCCATGGAGAACTAGCAGCCTTGTTATGCTGATGGGCGGGATGTAAATTGCCAGCACCCACTCTGGAGAAGTGTACGGTGTTTCCTGAAACATCCAAAAAACAAAGCAACAAAGCCAAGGGCACTTCCACGTATGGTCCTATAGCTTAGGAAAATTAAAATCAAAAAGACACACCCACCCCAAAGTTTGGAACGGGTCTGTTTACAAGAACCTCGTTTACGGTACAAGTTCAATATCACACAAAGCGAAAAATGGATAAAGAAGTTGTGGTACTTACGTACAATGCAATATCACTCAGCAATGAAATCTATGTCATCAGGCCCGTAGCCGCATAATGAATGGATTCAGGTACGATGATTCTAAGTGAAATAAGTCACACAGAAAAAGAAACATCATAAGATATCACTACTACACGGAATGTAAACTTGGCTACACAAGAACTGAATTACAAAACAGAACAGGGTGTCAAATGTAGAAAACCAACTTATGCTTGCTTAAGGGGAAAGGTGAGTTGGGGTGCTGCATAAAACCAGAGATTGAAATTAGCACAGATACCGTTCCATAAGCCAAATATGTAATAGACAAGAGCTACACCTTGCTCAACGAAGTGGACTCAACACCCCGTATTAAACGCCTAAGAATATACCTGACTAGAAATAATCTTAAAACCTACGGATTTATATGTCTCCGAAAGAGAATCAAGCGTGTGTACAGCGGCATAAACGCAGCAGTGATAGGATTGGTGAGGTTCGGTGAGCAAATGCAGACCCTTTGAAGTCATATTGCATGGTACCCATTCCATGGGTCTCAACTCTCCAGGTTTAAGGGATTCTTCCTTCAGCTAAAACATGCATGTGGAACCCAGAGTATGATCCACCGTGTGATCGGGAAATGTGTTGAAATGTGTCTCAGTTTTCGTCCCCTGGTACTCGGGTGCAACATTCCAGACGCTTTACTAACACTCTCCCCACTTGGAGAGTCAGTGCCTTTAACCTCCTATTTGGCCCAGTTTGCAATTTCTGCGTAAGATGAACAGGAATAGGGAGAACCAATGAGAGACTAGCTGGAGGTATCTGGACGGGAAAATTTAACTCTCAGTTCCCACCAGGAAGAGGAATTAACCAAAGGCTCAGCGTGCCGTGCCAGAAACACACTAGGGCCTGAACCAATACTGCCGTGTTGCGGCCAGCTCACAAGAAAGAGAGTTGAAGAAAGGAGCTCAGGGGCACTGTAATTCACAAACCTGCAGAGTTATAAATGACAGCTACCTTCCAAAAATATATTGAAGTAAGGCAGCTAAGAGGAGTTGAAAGCGGGGCAGAATTGCAGGAAACCGATTTCAGGAGGTAGACTGGAATTGCATGTAAAGCATAGGAAAAGAGGCAGAACGTCCACAATGATGCACTTGGCCAAAAAGGGCGTATGCGTTTTTTCCTGAATATATTCAGGAAAAACGCATACGCCCTTTTTGGCCTACCAAGCAAGCTTGCAAAGGAAATCTGCACTACAATGAAGTCTCACTGCCCCCCGGTCAAAAGGGCCATCTGAAAAAAGTGTAAAATCCAGAAAGGCAGGACAGGCCAAGGAGAACTAGGAGCCTTTTTATGCTGATGGGCGGGATGTAAATTGCCAGCAGCCACTCTGGAGAAGTGTATGGTGTTTCCTGAAACATCCAAAAAACAAAGCAACAGAGCCTAGGGCACTTCCACTTATGGTCCTATAGCTTAAGGAAATTAAAATCAAAAAGACACAGCCACCCCAAAGTTTGGGACGGCTCTGTTTACAAGAACCTTGTTTACGTTACAAGTTCAATATCACAGAAAGCGAAAAATGGATAAAGAAGTTGTGGTACTTACGTACAATGCAATATCACTCAGCAATGAAATCTATGTCATCAGGCCCGTAGCAGCATAATGAGTGGATTCAGGTACGATGATTCTAAGTGAAATAAGTCACACAGAAAAAGAAACATCATAAGATATCACTACTACACGGAATGTAAACTTGGCTACACAAGAACTGAATTACAAAACAGAACAGGGCCTCAAATGTAGAAAACCAACTTATGCTTGCTTAAGGGGAAAGGTGAGTTGGGGTGCTTCATAAAACCAGAGATTGAAATTAGCACAGATACCGTTCCATAAGCCAAATATGTAATAGACAAGAGCTACTCCTTGCTCAACGAAGTGGACTCAACACCCCATATTAAACGCCTAAGAATATACCTGACTAGAAATAATCTTAAAACCTATGGATTTATATGTCTCTGAAAGAGAATCAAGCGTGTGTACAGCGGCATAAACGCAGCAGTGATAGAATTGGTGAGGTTCGGTGAGCAAATGCAGACCCTTTGAAGTCATATTGCATGGTACCCATTCCATGGGTCTCAACTCTCCATGTTTAAGGGATTCTTCCTTCAGCTAAAACATGCATGTGGAACCCAGAGTATGATCCACCGTGTGATCGGGAAATGTGTTGAAATGTGTCTCAATTTTCGTCCCCTGGTACTCGGGTGCAACATTCCAGACGCTTTACTAACACTCTCCCCACTTGGAGAGTCAGTGCCTTTAACCTCCTATTTGGCCCAGTTTGCAATTTCTGCGTAAGATGAACAGGAATAGGGAGAACCAATGAGAGACTAGCTTGAGGTGTCTGGACGGGAAAATTTAACTCTCAGTTCCCACCAGGAAGAGGAATTAACCAAAGGCTCAGCGTGCCGTGCCAGAACCACACTAGGGCCTGAAGCAATCCTGCAGTGTTGCGGCCAGCTCACAAGAAAGAGAGTTGAAGAAAGGAGCTCAGGGGCACTGTAATTCACAAACCTGCAGAGTTATAAATGACAGCTACCTTCCAAAAATATATTGAAGTAAGGCAGCCAAGAGGAGTTGAAAGCGGGGCAGAATTGCAGGAAACCGATTTCAGGAGGTAGACTGGAATTGCATGTAAAGCAAAGGAGAAGAGGCAGAACGTCCACAATGATGCACTTGGCCAAAAAGGGCGTATGCGTTTTTTCCTGAATATATTCAGGAAAAACGCATACGCCCTTTTTGGCCAACCAAGCAAGCTTGCAAAGGAAATCTGCACTACAATGAAGTCTCACTGCCCCCCGGTCAAAAGGGTCATCTGAAAAAAGTGTAAAATCCAGAAAGGCAGGACAGGCCAAGGAGAACTAGGAGCCTTGTTATGCTGATGGGCGGGATGTAAATTGCCAGCAGCCACTCTGGAGAAGTGTATGGTGTTTCCTGAAACATCCAAAAAACAAAGCAACACAGCCAAGGGCACTTCCACTTATGGTACTATAGCTTAGGGAAATTAAAATCAAAGAGACACAGCCACTCGAAAATTTGGGCCGGCTCTGTTTACAAGAACCTCGTTTACGGTACAAGTTCAATATCACACAAAGCGAAAAATGGATAAAGAAGTTGTGGTAATTATGTACAATGCAATATCACTCAGCAATGAAATCTATGTCATCAGGCCCGTAGCAGCATAATGAGTGGATTCAGGTACGATGATTCTAAGTGAAATAAGTCACACAGAAAAAGAAACATCATAAGATATCACTACTACACGGAATGTAAACTTGGCTACACAAGAACTGAATTACAAAACAGAACAGGGCCTCAAATGTAGAAAACCAACTTATGCTTGCTTAAGGGGAAAGGTGAGTTGGGGTGCTTCATAAAACCAGAGATTGAAATTAGCACAGATACCGTTCCATAAGCCAAATATGTAATAGACAAGAGCTACTCCTTGCTCAACGAAGTGGACTCAACACCCCGTATTAAACGCCTAAGAATATACCTGACTAGAAATAATCTTAAAACCTACGGATTTATATGTCTCCGAAAGAGAATCAAGCGTGTGTACAGCGGCATAAATGCAGCAGTGATAGGATTGGTGAGGTTCGGTGAGCAAATGCAGACCCTTTGAAGTCATATTGCATGGTACCCATTCCATGGGTCTCAACTCTCCAGGTTTAAGGGATTCTTCCTTCAGCTAAAACATGCATGTGGAACCCAGAGTATGATCTACCGTGTGATCGGGAAATGTGTTGAAATGTGTCTCAGTTTTCGTCCCCTGGTACTCGGGTGCAACATTCCAGACGCTTTACTAACACTCTCCCCACTTGGAGAGTCAGTGCCTTTAACCTCCTATTTGGCCCAGTTTGCAATTTCTGCGTAAGATGAACAGGAATAGGGAGAACCAATGAGAGACTAGCTGGAGGTGTCTGGACGGGAAAATTTAACTCTCAGTTCCCACCAGGAAGAGGAATTAACCAAAGGCTCAGCGTGCCGTGCCAGAACCACACTAGGGCCTGAAGCAATACTGCCGTGTTGCGGCCAGCTCACAAGAAAGTGAGTTGAAGAAAGGAGCTCAGGGGCACTGTAATTCTCAAACCTGCAGAGTTATAAATGACAGCTACTTTCCAAAAATATATTGAAGTAAGGCAGCTAAGAGGAGTTGAAAGCGGGGCAGAATTGCAGGAAACCGATTTCAGGAGGTAGACTGGAATTGCATGTAAAGCATAGGAAAAGAGGCAGAACGTCCACAATGATGCACTTGGCCAAAAAGGGCATATGCGTTTTTTCCTGAATATATTCAGGAAAAACGCATACGCCCTTTTTGGCCAACCAAGCAAACTTGCAAAGGAAATCTGCACTACAATGAAGTCTCACTGCCCCCAGGTCAAAAGGGCCATCTGAAAAAAGTGTAAAATCCAGAAAGGCAGGACAGGCCAAGGAGAACTAGGAGCCTTGTTATGCTGATGGGCGGGATGTAAATTGCCAGCAGCCACTCTGGAGAAGTGTATGGTGTTTCCTGAAACATCCAAAAAACAAAGCAACAGAGCCTAGGGCACTTCCACTTATGGTCCTATAGCTTAGGGAAATTAAAATCAAAAAGACACAGCCACCCCAAACTTTGGGACGGCTCTGTTTACAAGAACCTTGTTTACGTTACAAGTTCAATATCACAGAAAGCGAAAAATGGATAAAGAAGTTGTGGTACTTACGTACAATGCAATATCACTCAGCAATGAAATCTATGTCATCAGGCCCGTAGCAGCATAATGAGTGGATTCAGGTACGATGATTCTAAGTGAAATAAGTCACACAGAAAAAGAAACATCATAAGATATCACTACTACACGGAATGTAAACTTGGCTACACAAGAACTGAATTACAAAACAGAACAGGGCCTCAAATGTAGAAAACCAACTTATGCTTGCTTAAGGGGAAAGGTGAGTTGGGGTGCTTCATAAAACCAGAGATTGAAATTAGCACAGATACCGTTCCATAAGCCAAATATGTAATAGACAAGAGCTACTCCTTGCTCAACGAAGTGGACTCAACACCCCATATTAAACGCCTAAGAATATACCTGACTAGAAATAATCTTAAAACCTATGGATTTATATGTCTCTGAAAGAGAATCAAGCGTGTGTACAGCGGCAAAAACGCAGCAGTGATAGGATTGGTGAGGTTCGGTGAGCAAATGCAGACCCTTTGAAGTCATATTGCATGGTACCCATTCCATGGGTCTCAACTCTCCATGTTTAAGGGATTCTTCCTTCAGCTAAAACATGCATGTGGAACCCAGAGTATGATCCACCGTGTGATCGGGAAATGTGTTGAAATGTGTCTCAGTTTTCGTCCCCTGGTACTCGGGTGCAACATTCCAGACGCTTTACTAACACTCTCCCCACTTGGAGAGTCAGTGCCTTTAACCTCCTATTTGGCCCAGTTTGCAATTTCTGCGTAAGATGAACAGGAATAGGGAGAACCAATGAGAGACTAGCTTGAGGTGTCTGGACGGGAAAATTTAACTCTCAGTTCCCACCAGGAAGAGGAATTAACCAAAGGCTCAGCGTGCCGTGCCAGAACCACACTAGGGCCTGAAGCAATCCTGCAGTGTTGCGGCCAGCTCACAAGAAAGAGAGTTGAAGAAAGGAGCTCAGGGGCACTGTAATTCACAAACCTGCAGAGTTATAAATGACAGCTACCTTCCAAAAATATATTGAAGTAAGGCAGCCAAGAGGAGTTGAAAGCGGGGCAGAATTGCAGGAAACCGATTTCAGGAGGTAGACTGGAATTGCATGTAAAGCAAAGGAGAAGAGGCAGAACGTCCACAATGATGCACTTGGCCAAAAAGGGCGTATGCGTTTTTTCCTGAATATATTCAGGAAAAACGCATACGCCCTTTTTGGCCAACCAAGCAAGCTTGCAAAGGAAATCTGCACTACAATGAAGTCTCACTGCCCCCCGGTCAAAAGGGCCATCTGAAAAAAGTGTAAAATCCAGAAAGGCAGGACAGGCCAAGGAGAACTAGGAGCCTTGTTATGCTGATGGGCGGGATGTAAATTGCCAGCAGCCACTCTGGAGAAGTGTATGGTGTTTCCTGAAACATCCAAAAAACAAAGCAACAGAGCCAAGGGCACTTCCACTTATGGTCCTATAGCTTAGGGAAATTAAAATCAAAAAGACACAGCCACCCCAAAGTTTGGGACGGCTCTGTTTACAAGAACCTTGTTTACGTTACAAGTTCAATATCACAGAAAGCGAAAAATGGATAAAGAAGTTGTGGTACTTACGTACAATGCAATATCACTCAGCAATGAAATCTATGTCATCAGGCCCGTAGCAGCATAATGAGTGGATTCAGGTACGATGATTTTAAGTGAAATAAGTCACACAGAAAAAGAAACATCATACGATATCACTACTACACGGAATGTAAACTTGGCTACACAAGAACTGAATTACAAAACAGAACAGGGCCTCAAATGTAGAAAACCAACTTATGCTTGCTTAAGGGGAAAGGTGAGTTGGCGCGCTTCATAAAACCAGAGATTGAAATTAGCACAGATACCGTTCCATAAGCCAAATATGTAATAGACAAGAGCTACTCCTTGCTCAACGAAGTGGACTCAACACCCCACATTAAACGCCTAAGAATATACCTGACTACTAATAATCTTAAAACCTAAGGATTTATATGTCTCCGAAAGAGAATCAAGCGTGTGTACAGCGGCATAAAATCAGCAGTGATAAGATTGGTGAGGTTCGGTGAGCAAATGCAGACCCTTTGAAGTCATATTGCATGGTACCCATTCCATGGGTCTCAACTCTCCAGGTTTAAGGGATTCTTCCTTCAGCTAAAACATGCATGTGGAACCCAGAGTATGATCCACCGTGTGATCGGAAAACGTGTTCAAATGTGTCTCAGTTTTCGTCCCCTGGTACTCGGGTGCAACATTCCAGACGCTTTACTAACACTCTCCCCACTTGGAGAGTCAGTGCCTTTAACCTCCTGTTTGGCCCAGTTTGCAATTTCTGTGGAACATGAACAGGAATAGGGAGAACCAATGAGACACTAGGTGGAGGTGTCCGGACGGGCAAATTTAACTCTCATTTCCCACCAGGAAGAGGAATTAACCAAAGGCTCAGCGTGCCATGCCGGAACCACACTAGGGCGCGAAGCAATCCTGCGGTGTTGCGGCCAGCTCACAAGAAAGCGAGTTGAAGAAAGGAGCTCAGGGGCACTGTAATTCACAAACCTGCAGAGTTATAAATGACAGCTACCTTCCAAAAATATATTGAAGTAAGGCTGCCAAGAGGAGTTGAAAGCGGGGCAGAATTGCAGGAAACCGATTTCAGGAGGTAGACTGGAATTGCATGTAAAGCATAGGAAAAGAGGCAGAACGTCCACAATGAGGCACTTGGCCAAAAAGGGCGTATGCGTTTTTTCCTGAATATATTCAGGAAAAAACGCATACGCGCTTTTTGGCCAACCAAGCAAGCTTGCAAAGGAAATCTGCACTACAATGAAGTCTCACTGGCCCACGGTCAAAAGGGCCATCTGAAAAAAGTGTAAAATCCAGAAAGGCAGGACAGGCCATGGAGAACTGGGAGCCTTGTTATGCTGATGGGCGGGATGTAAATTGCCAACAGCCACTCTGGAGAAGTGTATGGTGTTTCCTGAAACATCCAAAAAACAAAGCAACAAAGCCAAGGGCACTTCCACGTATGGTCCTATAGCTTAGGAAAATTAAAATCAAAAAGACACACCCACCCCAAAGTTTGGAATGGCTCTGTTTACAAGAACCTCGTTTACGGTACAAGTTCAATATCACACAAAGCGAAAAATGGATAAAGAAGTTGTGGTACTTACGTACAATGCAATATCACTCAGCAATGAAATCTATGTCATCAGGCCCGTAGCCGCATAATGAATGGATTCAGGTACGATGATTCTAAGTGAAATAAGTCACACAGAAAAAGAAACATCATAAGATATCACTACTACACGGAATGTAAACTTGGCTACACAAGAACTGAATTACAAAACAGAACAGGGCCTCAAATGTAGAAAACCAACTTATGCTTGCTTAAGGGGAAAGGTGAGTTGGGGGGCTGCATAAAACCAGAGATTGAAATTAGCACAGATACCGTTCCATAAGCCAAATATGTAATAGACAAGAGCTACTCCTTGCTCAACGAAGTGGACTCAACACCCCGTATTAAACGCCTAAGAATATACCTGACTAGAAATAATCTTAAAACCTACGGATTTATATGTCTCCGAAAGAGAATCAAGCGTGTGTACAGCGGCATAAACGCAGCAGTGATAGGATTGGTGAGGTTCGGTGAGCAAATGCAGACCCTTTGAAGTCATATTGCATGGTACCCATTCCATGGGTCTCAACTCTCCAGGTTTAAGGGATTCTTCCTTCAGCTAAAACATGCATGTGGAACCCAGAGTATGATCTACCGTGTGATCGGGAAATGTGTTGAAATGTGTCTCAGTTTTCATCCCCTGGTACTCGGGTGCAACATTCCAGACGCTTTACTAACACTCTCCCCACTTGGAGAGTCAGTGCCTTTAACCTCCTATTTGGCCCAGTTTGCAATTTCTGCGTAAGATGAACAGGAATAGGGAGAACCAATGAGAGACTAGCTGGAGGTGTCTGGACGGGAAAATTTAACTCTCATTTCCCACCAGGAAGAGGAATTAACCAAAGGCTCAGCATGCCGTGCGGGAACCAAACTAGGTCCTGAAGCAATCCTGCGGTGTTGCGGCCAGCTCACAAGAAAGCGAGTTGAAGAAAGGAGCTCAGGGGCACTGTAATTCACAAACCTGCAGAGTTATAAATGACAGCTATATTCCAAAAATATATTGAAGTAAGGCTGCCAACAGGAGTTGAATGCGGCGCAGAATTGCAGGGAACCGATTTCAGGAGGTAGACTGGAATTGCATGTAAAGCATAGGAAAAGAGGCAGAACGTCCACAATGATGCACTTGGCCAAAAAGGGCGTATGCGTTTTTTCCTGAATATATTCAGGAAAAAACGCATACGCCCTTTTTGGCCAACCAAGCAAGCTTGCAAAGGAAATCTGCACTACAATGAAGTCTCACTGCCCCCCGGTCAAAAGGGCTATCTGAAAAAAGTGTAAAATCCAGAAAGGCAGGACAGGCCATGGAGAACAGGGAGCCTTGTTATGCTGATGGGCGGCATGTAAATTGCCAGCAGCCACTCTGGAGAAGTGTATGGTGTTTCCTGATACATCCAAAAAACAAAGCAACAGAGCCTAGGTCATTTCCACTTATGGTCGTATAGCTTAGGGAAATAATAATCAAAAGACACAGCCTCCCCAAAGTTTGGGATGGCTCTGTTTACAAGAACCTCGTTTACGGTACAGGTTCAATATCGCAGAAAGCGAAAAATGGATAAAGAAATTGTGGTACTTACGTACAATGCAATATCACTCAGCAAAGAAATCTATGTCATCAGGCCCGTGACAGCATAATGAGTGGATTCAGGTACGATGATTCTAAGTGAAATAAGTCACACAGAAAAAGAAACATCATAAGATATCACTACTACACGGAATGTAAACTTGGCTACACAGGAACTGAATTACAAAACAGAACAGGGTGTCAAATGTAGAAAACCAACTTATGCTTGCTTAAGGGGAAAGGTGAGTTGGGGTGCTTCATAAAATCAGAGATTGAAATTAGCACAGATACTGTTCCATAAGCCAAATATGTAATAGACAAGAGCTACTCCTTGCTCAACGAAGTGGACTCAACACCCCATATTAAATGACTAAGAATATACCTGACTAGTAAGAACCTTAAAACCTATGGATTTATATGTCTCCGAAAGAGAATCAAGTGTGTGTACAGTGTCATAAACGCAGCAGTGATAGGATTGGTGAGGTTCGGTTAGCAAATGCAGACTCTTTGAAGTCATATTGCATGGTACCCATTCCATGGGTCTCAACTCTCCAGGTTTAAGGGATTCTTCCTTCAGCTAAAACATGCATGTGGAACCCAGAGTATGATCCACCGTGTGATCGGGAAACGTGTTCAAATGTGTCTCAGTTTTCGTCCCCTGGTACTCGGGTGCAACATTCCAGACGCTTTACTAACACTCTCCCCACTTGGATAGTCAGTGCCTTTAACCTCCTGTTTGGCCCAGTTTGCAATTTCTTCGGAAGATGAACAGGAATAAGGAGAAGCAATGGGAGACTATCTGTAGGTGTCTGGACGGGCAAATTTAACTCTCATTTCCCACCAGGAAGTTAAATGAACCAAAGGCTCCGTGTGCCATGCTGGAACTAGATTAGGGCCTGAGGAGATCCTGCGGTGTTGCGGCCAGCTCACAAGAAAGCGAGTTGAAGAAAGGAGCTCAGGGACACTGTAATTCAGTAACCTGCGGAGTTATAAATGACAGCTATCATCCAAAATTATACTGAAGTAAGGCTGCGAAGAGGACTTGAATGCGGGGCAGAATTGCTGGAAACTGATTTCAGAACGTACACGGGAGTAGCTCTTAAAGCATAGGAAAAGAGATAGAACTTGGAAAATAATGCACTTGGCAAAAAAGGGCATATGTGTTTTATCCAGAGCTCTCATAACTGAGGGGAGGAGATTCCCAGCAGGCTCCAAGTGCCACCTGAGGGCTCACATTGCCAAGGCAACGTGAGCATGCCAGGCAGGAGTTACCTCACAGCAGAGGTCCCACCTCACAGAAGGGTGAGAAACCCAGCCAACATCAGACTCTCACCAGAGGGCCCACATCACCAAGGGGATGGGAACCAGGCAGGAGTGTCTTCACATCAGTGGGGCCACATCATCGAAAGCTGAGGTACTCAGCACATGTGTCCTCAAACCAGAGGACCCACATCACCAAGGACCTCGGAGTGAGGCAGGCAGGAGTAGCCTCACAACACTGGGCACATAGAATAAAAAAGTGAGGAATCCAGCAGTTGGAACCTCCCAGCAGGCGGCCCAGAGCACCGAGGCTATGGGATCCAGGCCACAGTGAACTCACAGAACAGGGCCCATGTCATGAAACTGAGCAACCCAGCCATTGGGACCTCAGAGCAGGAGGCCCACATCCCCATGGGGATGGAATTCTGGTAGGAGTGTCCTCGCACCACTGAGAACATATCAGAAAATTTTGGGCGACCAGCAGTTAGGGCCTGACGCCAGAGGGCACTCATCACCGAGAAGAGGAGGCTCCCAGCAGGCTCCAACTGCCACCAGAGGGCTGACGTCGCCAAGGCGATGTGTGCCAACCAGGCACGAATGACCTCACAGCAGAGGGCCCACCTCACAGAAGGGTGAGGAACACAGCCAGGATCAGACTCTCACCAGAGGGCCCACATCACCAAGGGGATGGGAACCAGGCAGGAGTGTCCCCACACCAGTGGGACAACATCATCGAAAGGTGAGGATCCCAGCACATGTGTCCTCAAACCAGAGGAACCACATCACCAAGGGGTTCGGAATGAGGCTGGCAGGACTGGCCTCACAACACAGGGTCCATAGAATATAAAAGTTGAGGAATCCAGCAGTTGGAACCTCCCAGCAAGTGGCCCAGAGCACCGAGGCTATGGGATCCAGGCCGCAGTGAACTCACAGCAGAGGGCCCACATCATGAACCTGTGAGCAGCCCAGCTGTTGGGACCTCAGAACAGAAGGCCCACATCCCCATTGGGATGGGAACCTGGCAGGAGTGGCTTTGCACCACTTAGCACATATCAGAAAATGTTAGGAGCCCAGCAGTTAGGGCCTGATGCCAGGGGGCCCTCATAACTGAGGGGAGGAGACTCCCAGCAGGTTCCAACTGCCAACAGAGGGACCACGTCTACAAGGTGGCATGCGCCAGCCAGGCAGTAGTGACCTCACAGCAGAGGGCCTATCTCACAGAAGGGTGAGGAACCGAGGAAGGATGAGACTCTCACCAGAGGGCCCACAACACCAAGGGGATGGGAACCAGTCAGGACTGTCCTCCCACCAGTGGGGCCACATCATCGAAAGGTGAGGAACCCAGCACATGTGGCCTCATATCAGAGGACATACATCACAAAGGGGATGGGAGTGAGGCAGGTAGGAGTAGCCTAAAAACAGAGGGCCCAAAGAATAAAAAAAGTGAGGAATCCAGCATTTGGAACCTCCCAGCAGGCGGCCGAGAGCACAGAAGCTATGGGATGCAGGCAGGAGTTAACTAACACCAGAGAGCCCACATCATGAAACTGTGAGCAGCCCAGGCATTGGGACCTCAGAGCAGAAAGCCCACATCCCCATGGGGATGGGAACCTGACAGGAGTGTCCTGGCATCACTGGGCTCACATCAGAAAACGTGGGGAGCCCAGCAGTTAGAGCCTGATGCTAGAGGGCCGTCATCACCGAGGGCAGGAGGCTCCCAGCAGGTTCCATGTGCCAACAGAGGGCCCACGTCGTCAAGGTGATGTGTGCAAGTCAGGCAGGATTGACCTCACAGCAGAGGGCCTACCTCACAGAAGAGTGAGGAACCCAGCCAGGATAAGACTGTCACCAGAAGGCCCACATCACCAAGGGGATGGGAACCAGACAGGAGTGTCCTCACACCAGTGGGGCCACATCATTGAAAGTTGCCTAACCCAGCACATGTGGCCTCAAACCAGAAGACCCACATCACGAAGGGGTTGCGAGTGAGGCAGGCAGGAGGAGCATCACAACACAGGACCCATAGAATACAAAAGTTGAGGAATCGAGCAGTTGGAACCTCCCAGCAGGCAGCCAAGACCACAGAGGCTATGGGATCCAGGCCACAGTGAACTAACACCAGAGAGCCCACATCATGAAATTGTGATCAACCCAGCCGTTGGAACCTCAGAGCAGAAGGCCCACATCCCCATGGGGATGGGAACCTAAGAGGAGTGCTTGAGCAACACTGGGCTCACTAAGAAAAGTTGGGGAGCCCAGCAGTTAGGGCCTGACGTCAGAGGGCCCTCATCACAGAGCTGAGGAGGCTCCCAGCAGGGTCCAATTGCCACCAGAGGGCTCATGTCAACAAGGCGAGGTGAGCAACCCAGGCAAGAGTTACCTGATAGTAGAGGGCCCACCTCACAGATGGGTGAGGAACCCAGCCAGGATCAGACTCTCACCAGAGGGCCCACATCACAAAGGGGATGGGACCCAGTCAGGATTATCCTCACACCAGTGGGGCCTCATCATCTTAAGGTGAGGAACCCAGCACATGTGTCCTCAAACCAGAGGACCCACATCACCAAGGGCCTTGGAGTGAGGCAGGCAGGAGTAGCCTCACAACACAGGGCACATAATATAAAAAACGTGAGGATTCCAGCATTTAGACCTTCCAGCAGGCGGCCCAGAACACCGAGGCTATGGGATCCAGGCCACAGTGAACTCACAGCAGAGGGCCCACATCACAAAACTGTGAGCAACCCAGGAGTTGAGACCTCAGCGCAGAAGGACCACATCCCCATGGGAATGGGAACCTGGCTGGAGTGTCCTCGCACCACTGGGCGCACATCAGAAAATGTGGGGAGCCCACCATTTAGGGCCTGACGCCAGAGGGCCGTCATCACCGAGAGGAGGAGGCGCCCTGCACGCTCCAACTGCCACCAGAGGGCTCACGTCTCCAAGGTGACGTGTGCCAGCCAGGCAGGAGTGACCTCACAGCAGAGGGCCTACCTCACAGAACGTTGAGGAACCCAGCCAGGATTAGACTCTCGCCAGAGGGCCCACCTCACCAAGGGGATGGGAACCAGGCAGGAGTGTCCTCACACGAGTGGGGTCACATCATCGAAAGGTGAGGAACGCAGCACATGTGGCCTCAAGCCATAGGACAGTCATCACCAAGGGGCTGGCAGTGAGGCAGGCAGGAGGAGCCTCACAACAGAGGGCACATAGAATAAAAAAGTTGAGGAATCCAGCAGTTGGAACCTCCCAGCAGGCGGCTCAGAGCACCGATGATAAGGGATCCTTGCCGGAGTGAACTCACAGCAGAGGGCCCACATCTTGGTACTGTGAGCAAGCCAGCCGTTTTGACCTCAGAGCAGAAGGCCCATATCGCCATGGGGATGGGAACCTGGCAAGAGTCTCCTCACTCACTTGGCGCACATCAGAAAATGTGGGGAGCCCAGCAGTTAGGGCCTGACGCCAGAGGGCCCTCATCACCCAGGAGAGGAGGCTCCCAGCAGGCTCCAAGTGCCACCAGAGGGCTCATGTCCACAAGGCGAGGTGAGCAAGCCAGGCAGGAGTGACCTCACAGCAGACGGCCCACCTCACAGATGGGTGAGGAACCCAGCCAGGATCAGACTCTCAACAGAGGGCCCACATCACCAAGGGGATGTGAACCAGGCAGGAGTCTCCTAAGACCATTGGTCCCACATCATCGAAAGGTGAGGAACCCAGCACATGTGGCCTCAAACCAGACGACACACATCACGAAGGGGCTGGGAGTGAGGCAGGCAGGAGGATCCTCACAACAGAGGGCCCAAAAATTAAAAAAGTGAGGAATCC
Source organism: Leucopleurus acutus (assembly GCF_964270905.1). Classification (NCBI taxonomy): domain Eukaryota; kingdom Metazoa; phylum Chordata; class Mammalia; order Artiodactyla; family Delphinidae; genus Leucopleurus; species Leucopleurus acutus. The sequence continues at coordinate 207,114 of NW_028139004.1, forward strand.
AGCAGTTGGAACCTCCCAGCAGGCGGCCAAGAGCACAGAGGCTATGGGATCCAGGCCTCTGTGAACACCAGAGAGCCCACATCATGAAAATGTGAACAACCCAGCCGTTGGGACCTCAGAGCAGAAGGCCCACATCTCCATGGAGATGGGATCCTAAGAGGAGTGCCAAAGCATCACTGGGCTCCCTAAGAAAAGTTGGTGAGCCCAGCAGTTAGGGCCTGACGCAAGAGGGCCCTCATCACTGGGGGGAGGAGATTCCCAGCACGCTCCAACTGCCACCACACGGCTGACTTCACCAAGGCAATGTGTGCCAGCCATGCAGGAGTGACCTATCAGCAGAGGGTCTCCCTCACAGGTGGGTGAGGAACAAAGCCAGGAACAGACTCTCACCAGGGGGTCCACATAACCACGTGGATGAGAACCAGGCAGGAGTGTCCTCACACTAGTGGGGCCACATCATCGAAAGGTGAGGAACCCAGAAAAGGTGGCCACAAACCAGAGGACCCACATCACCAAGGGGTTGAGAGTGAGGTAGGTGTCTGGACGGGCATATTTAACACTCATTTCCCACCAGGAAGAGAAATTAACCAAAGGCTCAGCGTGCCCTGCCAGAAGCAGATTAGGGCCTGAAGCAGTCTTGCGGGTTTGCGGCCAGCTCACAAGAAAGCGAGTTGAAGAAAGGAGCTCAGGGGCCCTGTAATTCACAAACCTGGAGAGTTATAAATGACAGATAACGTCCAAAAATATATTGAAGTAAGGCTGCGAAGAGGACTTGAAAGCGGGGCAGAATTTCAGGAAACCGATTTCAGGAGGTAGACTGGATTTGCATTTAAAGCATAGGAAAAGAGGCAGAACATCGACAATGATGCACTTGGCAACAAAGGGCGTATGAGTTTGTTCCTGAATATATTCAGGAAAAAACACATACGCCCTTTTTGGCAAACCAAGCAAGCTTGCAATGGAAATCCGAACTATGAGTGTCACTTCCCCCCGGTCTAAAGGGCCATCTGAGAAAAGTGTAAAATCCAGAAAGGCAAGACAGGCCATGGGGAAAAAGGAGCCTTGTTATGCTGATGGGCGGGATGTACATTGCCAACAGCCACTCTGGAGAAGTGTATGGTGTTTCCTGATACATCTGAAAAACAAAGCAACAGAGTCTAGGGCATTTCCACTTATGGTCCTATAGCTTAGGGAAATTAAAATCAAAAAGACACAGCCACCCCAAAATTTGGGACGGCTCTGTTTACAGGAACCTCTTCTACAGTACGAGTTAAATATCCCAGAGAACAAATAATTGATAAAGAAGTTGCGGTACTTACGTACAACAGAATACCACTCAGCAATTAAATCTGTGTCACCAGGCCTGTACCAGCATAATGAGTGGATTGAGGCATGATGATTCTAAGTGAAATAAGTCACACAGAAAAAGAAACATCATAAGGTATCACTAATGCACGGAATGTAAACTTGGCTACACATGAACTGAATTACAAAACAGAACAGGGTCTCAAGATTAGAAAACCAACTTATGCTTGCTTAAGGGGAAAGGTGAGTTAAGGGGGTGCTGCATAAAACCAGAGTTTGAAATTAGCACAGATACCGTTCCATAAGCCAAATATGTAATAGACAAGACCTACCCCCTGCTCAACGAAATGGACTCAACAATGAGGTATCACCTCACACCTGTTAGAATGGGCATCATCTGAAAATCTACAAACAACAAATGCTGGAAAGGGTGTGGAGAAAAGGAACCCTCTTCCACTATTGTTGGGAATATAAATTGATACATTCACTATGGAGAACAATATGGAGTTTCTTAAGAAACTAATAATAGAATTACCATATGATACAGCAATCCCAGGACTGGACATATACCCAGACAAAACCATAAATCAAAAAGAGACATTCACCGCAATGTTCATTGCATCACTATTTATAATATCGAGGTAATGGAAGCAACCTAAATGCCCACAGACAGACGAATGCATAAAGCTGTGGTACATATATAAAATGGAATATTACTAAGCCATGAAAGGAATGAAATTGGGTCATTTGTAGAGACGTCGATGGATCTAGAGACTGTCATACAGAGTGAAGTAAGTCAGAAAGAGAAAAACAAATCTTGTATATTCATGCATATATGTGGAACCTAGAAAAACTGTACAGATTAACCGTTTTGCAAGGCATAAATAGAGCAACAGATGTAGACAACAATCGTATGGACAACAAGGGGGGAAAGCTCTTGGAGGGGTGGTGGTGGGAGGAATTGAGAGATTGGGATTGGCATGTAAACATTTATATGTATAAAATAGATAACCAATGAGAACCTGCTGTATAAAAATATAAAATAAAATTCAAAATTAAAAAGAAATAAAATTTAAAAAATAAAACAGAAAAAACAATTATTCCCTTCACATACATGTATTTATATGAATAAATTATTTCCATGCTTATATCTGTAAATACAAAAAAGAGGAATAAAATCTACCTTGAACCAAAAACAAAAAAGAGAAAAAAAAAAAAACAGAACCCACCAGTTACTCAGAGGAAAACCGTATCAGGGCACTTGCTCCAGTTGTAAACAATTCTGAAGTTGGTCAGTGGTGGGGAATCGTCTCCCATTCAGCCAGCAGCCCCCACACAACAAGCGTCCTCATTGCAAAGCTGGGGCACTGTGCCGAGGCATCTGTGAGTAAACGTGAGCTGAGCCCCAGGCCAGTTGCTGCTGAACTGTTCCCGCCCTTCCCAGGTAAAACACCTGAATATATACAAGGACTTGAAAGCCTAGAGGAAGGGCCATGGAGCCACACGAGTGACAGCATGCCAGCTGACTTGGTGCCTGCAGGCCAGCCAGGATGGTCCTGGCCCTGGGTGCTCTTCTGGAAGATTTCCATTTCCCTGCCTGAGATACCCGTCCTGTCCCTGCCCCCACTGCTTTTTTCCTTCCTCACCTCTGCCCAGGGAGAAATTCCAGCAGCAGGTATGGGTGACACATCCTCTTCTTTAGCAGGTGGCAGCCTGGCAACTGCTGCAGAAAGTCCAGCAGAGCCCCACTCACACTGGGCCACCCACAAAGCCGTGGCCTCTCACTCCCTCCCACCAGCCCAGCCCCGAGACTGCTGACAGGGCAGAGAAAATGGCGTCAGGCACAGCTGCAGGGGCTTTTGCTGCCTGGAGTGGTATTTATATTGATCTCAACCCAGGCACACCTGGGGAGGGCTGGCCGGCATGGTAAGGCTGCCCAGGTAGCCAATCATCACCCCTCAGGGGCTCACAGTTGCAGAAAATGGAACTTGCTGAACCGGCCAGGTCCAAGGAACAGGTGTGGGCTCCTGAGAGTCAGGATAGACAAGGGGCTGCAGCTTTGGCTTGTTTTCTAATCATTTTATCTGGCCCATGAGTGGGAGACAACTTCAAGAAAACCCTCTCCTAATGAGAGGAACCCAGGAGTCAGGGAGAGGAGGGGTGGGTGGTGGTTGGAGACAGAGGCCTGGTGCCCTGGGTGCAGTGGAAGTCTCTGGAAGACCAGGTGGAGGGAGGCCACACAGAGTGATGCCCAGGGTCACAGACCTGTCGGAGCTGCTGTTTGTTAGTTCAAGTCCTGCTCTGAGGTGCTCTGTGTCAGCTCTGAGCGACAGGTGAGCTGGGGGTGCTCTTCAATGAGGGCTATGTGCACGGTTCCTGTGTGCCCAGTCCTGCCACGGTACCTGCAAGGGTAGCTCTGTATCCTGGGAGGGGCCTGACCATGAGAGCCCCGTGGGCTGGCTTGGGGGTGGGGTACCTGCCCAGGAGAGCTCCATATCCTGGGATTGGCCTGACCACGAGAGCCCCATGGGCTGCTGGGGACCTGGTAAAGGATGTCAGGACAGTCAGTGAAGCCACCGAGGATATACCTCCAGTTACTCCTGATTCCTACACCCTGCTGGTCATTCTACCAACCACCAGGACATGGTATTCTGTATTAGTCTTCAATGATGCCTTCTTTTGTATTCCATTAGTCCCAGAGTCACAAGAAATTTTGGCTTGTGAGTGGCAGGACTCAACATACAACTAAAACAATACTTCCGGGCCGTCTTGCCCCAAGGGTTCAAAAATTCCCACACCATCTTTGGGGAAAGCTTAGCTAACGACCGAAAAGTTCTACCTCTGGAAAAGGAAACCCTCCTTCAATATGCAGACGACATTCTGATCGCCAGCCCTACTAAGGAGGCCTCTGAACTACCAAGCCAATAAAGGATAGAAGTTGTCCAAGAAAAAGCTCAAATATCACAGACTGCAGTGACCTGCCTGGGCTTCATTCTCACACAAGGTCAGAGAAGCCCATCCCAGGAAAGGGAAGAAACCATTTGCAGCCTTACCCCTTTCTAAAACTAGAAGACAGCTTAGGGGTTCCTGGGGAGGCCAGGGTTTGCTGCTTCTGGATCCCTAACTACAGTCTACTAGCTGGGCCTCTATATGAAACACTGAAAGGAAAAGATGATGATCCTTTTGAACAGAATCCAGAAGTGGCCTTTCAAGAATGGAAAGAGCAGTCAATTCAGACCCTTGCCCTGGAACTCCCTAATTGAGCTAAACCCTTTGACCTTTCCATTCCCGGTGAAAGGTGAATCGCCATTGGAGAATTAGTGCAAAAACTGGGACCACTTGAAATGGAACAACGCAAGAATGCCATCCAGGTAGGATAAACTACAGTCACCAAGGGGCTTGGCCCACTGCCACATCTGGCCAAGATACTGGCGGTATCTAAAAACCTGGAAATCAGCAGCCCAAAAGGCCACCTCCCTCCTAAGGGAAAAGGACCCCACGTGGTGATCCTAATCACCAACCATGCCCTGAAGTTGCAGGGTTCGCTCCGTGGGCACACCGACCTCGAGTGAGGAGGCCCTCCAACTCCAACATCCAGAGAGATAACCGGGGGCAACAGGGCACCATGACGACTCGTGTGAACATCACTTGACCTGGAGTTTCTCTCATAAAACAACAATAGTGTGTCCCGAAGGAGTAGACTACTGCTTGCAGGACTTCCTGCACCCAGAGGGGAGCTAATAATCTTGGCGGGGGAACCGTATATCACACTGTCACCATAGAAAAGCCTACAGACACCGTGATGATGGTGGCCAATAAGACCGGCTGGACTCCTGTTTACTTCAAAAGGCTGTTAACTCAGTGGCCATCATGGTCCTTGATCACCACTGACCCTGGACTGTCTGGGAGTTGAGCGGGCAGGGCTCTGACACCTGGTGCTGTTTTTACGTTAATTCAGGGGCCTAATTGAAGAAAGAGCAGACTACTGGTCAGAGCATCTAGGCTGGCAGAAACGGTCAGCCTAAGGTGGCCGAACAAATGTGGGGCGGGGTGAAACCGGCCCCCACAGCGTCTCTGCACATCTCTTTCCTGGACCCTTAAAGGTCATTAGAATCTATAACACTTCCAATGCTGGTGCTCAGGCGGACGAGCAGGGAGGCAGGGGTCCTGGGGCCAATCAACGTCACCTGGAGGCTGCTGGGGAGAAGTTCTGACCCTCGTCCCCTGGTATGAGGGCTCCCAACTCAGCACTCAGCAGTTACAGAAGAAGGGTCTGCACCCTCAGCACTCCAAGAATGAGGAACGGGACAAAAGGCAGAGGAGGGGTTTGTCCCCAGCAAAGCCCATTAAAAATCCCTGGGAGATAAAAATAGAATGTGGGCAATAAAGTCAAGTCTGACCTTTTTTATCCTTTGTGCTTTGTCTAATTTCACGTGCTCCTAGGGTCCCGCATGCAGAGGTTCCACACCCGGCACTTCAGACCAGATTTCCTGGTGCAGAATGGCTGGGTCGACACCTCAGCTCCTGGGGCCCAGTGCAGACTCCGAGATATAGAGCCTGAGCTGCAGCCAACCCGGCCCTTGAGAGCTCCGCCCCCTCCCTCCCACTGACTCTGACAGGATCTCTACACAGCAGCCCAGCCCACAGCCCACGGGGTAGTGCATGCTCTCACCTCTCCATTCTCTGATGAAAATATAAAGTTTCCTTTGCTTGGGAACCAAACTCAGTCTCGATCTGTTGGCCCCAATGACACTGGGCAGGGGGACCCTTGTTGGGGTCCACTCTGGAGGATCAGTAACAGAAATTGAGACTATTGTAACTTCAATGAACAGATGTGTGAGCCAAAATGTAGTTAACATAGAACAGTTTATAAGGCTCGGGTAAAATAAGATGTTTCTAACACTTCCATTTGATATTTCCATCACTTTATTATAAGCAAGTTCAGTGAAAAGGTTTGTCTTATTTGTCAGGTCAATATTAGAGAAATGAAGTGATTTCTTTCCAAGGATGTACATCTAATAATCTTGGTTAAAGCTTCAATCTTGTTTTAAATGCTTTTCCATTGAAAATGATACCTCTCTTTCAGCTCCCCCATTTCTGAGAAGTATAAAATCTTATAATTTATTATTACCAAAGGGGAAAGGTGGGAGGAGGGATAAATTAACAGTTTGGAATTAACACATACACACTGCTATGTATAAAATAGATCATCAACAAGGAACTACTGTATAGCACAGGGAACTACACTCAATATTGTGCAATAACCTATAAGGGGAAATAATCGGAAAAAGAACAGATATTTTTATTGACATCATCTATCAATGACAGTTAAAGTGTAACCTAAGGGAAGCCAGTGGTGAGTGCTTCTGACCCTGAAGACTTCAGTCATCTAAAGTTTGCACTCTGCCTACTTCCCAAGGCCCTTAATGAACATATGTGTAGCCGTAGCTTAAAAAACTCCCCAGTTTGGGTTTCGGGGAGACACTGATTTTGAAAAAGCCCTGGTGTTCTCCTTACATGAATGGGACTCTTCCTACTGCTAAAACATGTCTGTCACATCCAGAGGATGGTATACCGTCTGATCGGGAAGAGTTTGGAAAAGGCATCTCATCTCCTCATCTCCTGGTGCTCGGGTTCACCCCTCCAGCGTCTTTACTAACAGTCTCCCCACTTGGAGATGTCAACACTGTCAACATCCCGTTGCGTACAGTTTGGAATTTGTCCAGAGGATGAAGCGGAAGGATGAGGAACAATGAGAGACAAGTCCTAGGTGTTCAGACAGGCACATGTCACTCTAATTTCCAATCAGGAAGATGAATTGACCAAAGGCTAGGGTTGCCCATGGAAACAGTATAGGGCTTGAGGAAATCCCACTGCTTTGTGGCCAGTTCCCATAAACACAAGTTGAACAATGGAACTCAGGGGCAGTAAAATTCACGAAACTGCAGAGTTGAAAATATCTATCACTGAAAAATGTCTTGAGGAAAGTCAGAGAAAAGGATTGGCAAGCAAGGGAGAATGGCAGGAAAGGGATTTGAGGAGGTAGAAAGGACTCGCCATTAAGCACAAGAAAAGGGGCTGAACATTGCCAACATTGCAGTTGGCCAAAAAGGCTGTATGCGTTTTTTTCTGTATATATTCAAGAAAAGGGCATACACTTTTTTAGCCAACCAAACAGGTGGGCACTGGAAATCAATACTACAAAAGATATCACTTCGCATCAGTCAGAAGAGCCAACCTCATAAAGTGTAAACGCCAGAAATGCAGGACAGGGCAAGGAGAAGAGGGAGCCCTGTGAGGCTTATAGTGGAAATGTATATTGCCAACGGCCATTCTGGAGAAGTGTATTGTGTTTACTAAAGCATCTAAAAAATGAGCTACAGAGCATAGGGCACTTACACTCATGGGCGTATATCTTGGGAAAAACAAAAATCGAGAGGACACAGGCACCCCAATGTTTACTGCCTCTCTGTTTAAAAGATCCTCGACTAGGATATAACTTAAATGTCTCTGGAGGGAAAAAATGAATAGAGATGTGGTACTTATGTAGAGTGGAATATTACTCAGCCTGGAAATCAATGAAATATGGCCAGTTGTAACAACTCCGGAGGAGTTACGTATGATCATTCTAAGTGACATAATTCAAAAAGAAAAAGACACATATCATAAGATATCACTTAAAGGTGGAATCCAAAATGGCTACACATGAAATAAATTACAAAACAAAAACATAGTCAAATATGTAGAAAACACGCGTGAGGCTGCTAAACGGGAAAGGTGGGGAGGGGTGAGGCATCATCCAGGAGGTTGAAATTAGCAAAGATACCATTCCAAATACCAAACTGATAATCAACAAGGCCTACACGGTAGCTAAAAGAACTGCACTCAGCACACTCAAGTCACCGGAAAAGAATATCTATGACTGGTAAGAATCTGAAAAAGAATTTATTGATGTCTCTCTGTACGTGAATCAAGTGGATGTACAGCAGCAAGAAACAGAGCTTTGAAAATCAGCTGTAACCAATATAGTAATAAATTGAAAAAAATAAACGACAGAGAGACAGAGAAAACCTCTTACAACTTTTCCTCAGGGACGGTGATGCAACATGGATTGAACACATCTAGACCCACAGCAGGATGAGACATAAGGCTGGAAACTGTTCGCGCTAAGAGAAATGTGAGGTTGGGTGAGGAAATGCACACCCTTTAAAGTAATACTACCTGGTACCCATTCAATGGGTCCCAAATCTGCAGGTTCAAGGAATCTTCCTACAGCTAAAACATGCATGGAAAACCCAGAGGACTGTACACCATGTGATCGGGAGATGTGTCTAAAATGCACCTCATTTATCCTCTCCTGGTGCTCCTGTTCATCATTCCAGCCACGTTACTTAGAATCTCCCCACTTAGAGAATCAGCACATTTAAACTTCTGTTTCACACATTTTGCAAATTGTGAGGAGGATGAACGGGAACAGAGGGAACCAATGAGAGAATAGTTGTAGGGGTTTGGACGGGTACATGTCACTCTAATTTCCCATTAAGAATAAGAATTAAAAAAAGGCTCAACCCGCCTCACCAGAGCCAAAATAGGGCCTGAAGCAATCCTGCGGTTTTGAGGCCAGCTCACAAAAGAGCAACTTAAAAAATGGAGCTCAGGGTCACTGCAATTCACAAACCTGCAGAGTTATAAATGAAAACTAACGTCCAAAAATATGTTGAGGTAAGGCAAAGAAGAGGATCTGAATGCAAGACAGAATTGCAAGAAACAGATTTCAAGAGATAGATTGGACTTGCCTTTAAAGCACATGAAAAGCGACAGAATTTTGACAATGATGCGGTTGGCCCAAAAGGGAGTATGCGTTTTTTCCTGAATATATCCAGGAAAAAACGCATACGCACTTTATGGGCAACCAAGCAAGCAAGCAATGCAAATGTGCACAATAAAGAAGTCTCATTTCCCACTGGTCAAAAGGGCCATCCGAAAAAATTGTAAAAACCAGAAATGCAGGACAGGCCATGGAGAACAGGAAGCCTTTATACGCTGATGGACAGTGTGTGAACTGCCGAGAGCCACTCTGGAGAAGTGTATGGTGGTTCCTAAATCATCTAAAAAACAGAGCGACAGAGCATAGGGCACTTCCAATCACGGGAGTATATCTAGGGAAGTCTAAAAATCAACAAGACACAAGCACACCACAGTTTAGGGCTACTCTGTTTACAAGAACCTCAACTTCAGTACACCTTAAATATCCCAGGAAAGAGAACAATGGATAAAGAAAATGTGGTACTTATGTACAATGGAATATCTCTTCACCATGAAATCAATGTAATAAGGCTAGTAGAAGGATAAAGAGTGGATTGAGGTCCGATAATACTACTTGAAATAAGTCAAACAGAAAAAGAAACATATCATCAGATATCACTTATAGAGGGAGGATAAATATGGCTGCACAAAAAATGAATTACAAAACAGAACAGTGTCTCACATTTAGAAAACACACTTATGTCAGCTTAAGGGGAAAGGAGAGGTGGGGTGATGCATAAAACCAGAGTTTGAAATTAGCACAGATACCGTTCAATAAACCAAAATAGGTATCAGAAAAGATCTACACCTTGCTCAATGAACTGGCCTCAACACACCCTATACACCGCAGAGAAATATATCTGAGTAATAAGAATCTTAAAACCCATGTATTGATATATCTCCATAAGGGAATCAAGTGTGCGCAGAGCGGCACAAACACAGCAGTGAAAATGAGCTAAACCCCTTTATAGAAATAAATTTTAAAACCAAAACGCAGAAACAATGAAAGAGAGAAAAATTCTTACAAAATTCGCTCAGGGGCTGTGATGCAACCTGGAATGACCACATATAAACCCACAGCTGGATAAGACATAAGGCTGGACACTTGGGGCTGAAAGGATTGGTGAGCTTTGGTGAGCAACTGCCGAAAGTTTAATGCAATACTTCATGCTACTCATTCCAAGGGTCCCAACACTCCAGGTTGAAGGGAATCTTCCTACAGCTAAACCATGCATGGGAAATCCAGCGGATGGTATACCATATGATCGGGAAAGGTTTCTAAAATGCACCTCATTTTCCTCTCCTGGGGCTCCGGATCAACATTCCAGCCACTTTACTAACAACATCTCCACATGGAGAGTCAATGCCTTTAAGTTCCGGTATCGCACAGTCTGCAGTTAGTGCGGAGGATGAATGGGAATAGGGGGAACCAGTGAGAAAATAGCTGTAGCGGTTTCAATGGGCACATGTCACTCTAATTTCACATCAGGAAGAAGAATTAACCAAAGGCAGAGCAAGGCGTCCCAGAAGAAGAATAGGGCCTGAAGAAATCCTGTGGATATGAGGCAAGATCACAAAAATAAGAGCAGAAAAATGGAGCTAAGGGCCACTGCAATTCAAAAACCTGCAGAGTTATAAAGGCCAACTATTTTCCAAACGTATATTGAGGTAAGGCTATGAAGAGGCACTGAGAGCAAGGCAGAACTGCAGGAAACCGATTTCAGGAGGTAGACTGGAATTGCATGTAAAGCATAGGAAAAGAGGCAGAACGTCCACAATGATGCACTTGGCCAAAAAGGGCATATGCGTTTTTTCCTGAATATATTCAGGAAAAAACGCATACGCCCTTTTTGGCCAAACAAGCAAGCTTGCAAAGGAAATATGCACTACAATGAAGTCTCACTTCCCCCCGGTCAAAAGGAACATCTGAAAAAAGTGTAAAATCCAGAAAGGCAGGACAGGCCATGGAGAACTGGGAGCCTTGTTATGCTGATGGGCGGGATGTAAATTGCCAAAAGCCACTCTGGAGAAGTGTATGGTGTTTCCTGAAACATCTAAAAAACAAAGCAACAGAGCCTAGGGCACTTCCACTTATGGTCCTATAGCTTAGGGAAATTAAATCAAAAAGACACAGCCACCACGAAGTTTGGGCCGGCTCTGTTTACAAGCACCTCCTTTAAGGTATAAATTCAATATCACAGAAAGTGAAAAATGCATAAAGAAGTTTTGGTACTTACGTACAATGCAATATCACTCAGCAATGAATTCTATGTCATCAGGCCCGTAGCAGCATAATGAGTGGATTCAGGTACGATGATTCTATGTGAAATAAGTCACACAGAAAAAGAAACATCATAAGATATCACTACTACACGGAATGTAAACTTGGCTACACAGGAACTGAATTACAAAACAGAACAGGGTCTCTAATGTAGAAAACCAACTTATTCTTGCTTAAGGGGAAAGGTGAGTTGGGGTGCGACATAAAACCAGAGATTGAAATTAGCACAGATACAGTTCCATAAGCCAAATATGTAATAGACAAGAGCTACTCCTTGCTCAACGAAGAGGACACAACACCCAATATTAAACGCCTAAGAATATACCTGACTAGTAAGAATCTTAAAACCTATGGATTTATATGTCTCCGAAAGAGAATCAAGCGTGTGTACAGCGGCATCAGCGCAGCAGTGATAGGATTGGTGAGGTTCGGTGAGCAAATGCAGACCCTCTGAAGTCATATTGCATGGTACCCATTCCATGGGTCTCAACTCTCCAGGTTTAAAGGATTCTTCCTTCAGCTAAAACATGCATGTGGAACCCAGAGTATGATCCACCGTGTGATCAGGAAACGTGTTCAAATGTGTCTCAGTTTTCGTCCCCTGGTACTCGGGTGCAACATTCCAGACACTTTATTAACACTCTCCCCACTTGGAGAGTGAGTGCCTTTAACCTCCTGTTTGGCCCAGTTTGCAATTTCTGTGGAAAATGAACAGGAATAGGGAGAACCAATGAGAGACTAGGTGGAGGTGTCTGGACGGGCAAATTTAACTCTCATTTCCCACCAGGAAGAGGAATTAACCAAAGTCTCAGCATGCCATGCCGGAACCAAACTAGGGTCTGAAGCAATCCTGCGGTGTTGCGGCCAGCTCACAAGAAAGCGAGTTGAAGAAAGGAGCTCAGGGGCACTGTAATTCACAAACCTGCAGAGTTATAAATGACAGCTATCTTCCAAAAATATATTGAAGTAAGGCTGCCAAGAGGAGTTGAAAGCGGGGCAGAATTGCAGGAAACCGATTTCAGGAGGTAGACTGGAATTGCCTGTAAAGCATAGGAAAAGAGGCAGAACGTCCACAATGATGCACTTGGCCAAAAAGTGCGTATGCGTTTTTTCCGGAATATATTCAGGAAAAAATGCATACGCACTTTTTGGCCAACCAAGCAAGCTTGCAAAGGAAATCTGCACTACAATGAAGTCTCAATGCCCCTTGTTAAAAAGGGCTATCTGAAAAAAGTGTAAAATCCAGAAAGGCAGGACAGGCCATGGAGAACTAGGAGCCTTGTTATGCTGATGGGCGGGATGTAAATTGCCAGCAGCCACTCTGGAGTAGTGTATGGTGTTTCCAGAAACATCCAAAAAACAAAGCAACAGAGCCTAGGGCATTTCCACTTATGGTCCTATAGAATAGGGAAATTAAAATCAAAAACACACAGCCACCCCAAAGTTTGGGACGGCTCTGTTTACAAGAACCTCGTTTACGGTACAAGTTCAATATCACAGAAAGCGAAAAATGGATAAAGAAGTTGTGGTACTTACGTACAATGCAGTATCACACAGCAATAAAATCTATGTCATCAGGCCCATAGCAGTATAATGAGTGGATTCAGGTACGATGATTCTAAGTGAAATAAGTCACACAGAAAAAGAAACATCATAAGGTATCACTAACACACGGAATGTAAACTTGGCTACACAGGAACTGAATTACAAAACAGAACAGGGTCTCAAATGTAGAAAACCAACTTATGCTTGCTTAAGGGGAATGGTGAGTTGGGGTGCTGCATGAAACCAGAGATTGAAATTGGCACAGATACCGTTCCATAAGCCAAATATGTAATAGACAAGAGCTACTCCTTGCTCAACGAAGTGGACTCAACACCCCATATTAAACGCCTAAGAATATACCTGACTAGTAAGAATCTTAAAACCTATGGATTTATATGTCTCCGAAAGAGAATCAAGCGTGTGTACAGCGGCATAAGCACAGCAGTGATAGGATTGTTGAGTTTCGGTGAGCAAATGGAGACTCTTTGAAGTCATATTGCATGGTACCCATTCCATGGGTCTCAACTCTCCAGGTTTAAGGGATTCTTCCTTCAGCTAAAACATGCATGTGGAACCCAGAGTATGATCCACCGTGTGATCGGGAAACGTGTTCAAATGTGTCTCAGTTTTCGTCCCCTGTTACTCGGGTGCAATATTCCAGACGCTTTACTAACACTCTCCCCACTTGGAGAGTCAGTGCCTTTAACCTCCTGTTTGGCCCAGTTTGTAATTTCAGTGGAAAATGAACAGGAATAGGGAGAACCAATGAGAGACTAGGTGGAGGTGTCTGGACGCGCAAATTTAACTCTCATTTCCCACCAGGAAGGGGAATTAACCAAAGGCTCAGCATGCCGTGCCGGAACCAAACTAGGGCCTGAAGCAATCCTGCGGTGTTGCGGCCAGCTCACAAGAAAGCGAGTTGAAGAAAGGAGCTCAGGGTCACTGTAATTCACAAACCTGCAGTGTTATAAATGACAGCTATCTTCCAAAAATATATTGAAGTAAGGCTGCCAAGAGGACTTGAAAGCGGGGCAGAATTGCAGGAAACCGATTTCAGGAGGTAGACTGGAATTGCATGTAAAGCATAGGAAAAGAAGTAGAACGTCCACAATGATGCACTTGGCCAAAAGGATCGTATGCGTTTTTTCATGCATATATTCAGGAAAAAACTCATACGCCCTTTTTGGCCAACCAAGCAAGCTTGCAAAGGAAATCTGCACTACAATGAAGTCTCACTGCCCCCCGTCAAAACGGCCATCTGAAAAAAGTGTAAAATCCAGAAAGGCAGGACAGGCCCTGGAGAACTGGAAGACTTGTTATGCTGATGGGCGGGATGTAAATTGCCAGAAGCCACTCTGGAGAAGTGTATGGTGTTTCCTGAAACATCCAAAAAACAAAGCAACAGAGCCTAGGGCATTTCCACTTATGGTCCTATAGCTTAGGGAAATTAAAATCCAAATGACACAGCCACCCCAAAGTTTGGGCCGGCTCTGTTTACAAGAACCTCGTTTACGGTACAGGTTCAATATCACAGAAAGCGAAAAATGGATAAAGAAGTTGTGGTACTTACGTACAATGCAATATCACTCAGCAATGAAATCTATGTCATCAGTCCAGTAGCAGCATAATGAGTGGATTCAGGTACGATGATTCTAAGTCACACAGAAAAAGAAACATCATAAGATATCACTACTACACGGAATGTAAACTTGGCTACACAGGAACTGAATTACAAAAGAGAAAAGGGTCTCAAATGTACAAAACCAACTTATGCTTGCTTAAGGGGAAAGGTGAGTTGGGGTGCTTCATAAAACCAGAGATTGAAATTAGCACAGATACCGTTCCATAAGCCAAATATGTAATAGACAAGAGCTACTCCTTGCTCAACGAAGTGGACTCAACACCCCATATTAAACGCCTAAGAATATACCTGACTAGTAAGAATCTTAAAACCTATGGATTTATATGTCTCCGAAAGAGGATCAAGCGTGTGTACAGCGGCATAAACGTAGCAGTGATAGGATTGGTGAGGTTCGGTGAGCAAATGCAGACCCTTTGAAGTCATATTGCATGGTACCCATTCCATGGGTCTCAACTCTCCAGGTTTAAGGGATTCTTCCTTCAGCTAAAACATGCATGTGGAACCCAGAGTATGATCCACCGTGTGATCGGGAAACGTGTTCAAATGTGTCTCAGTTTTCGTCCCCTGGTACTCGGGTGCAACATTCCAGACGCTTTACTAACACTCTCCCCCTTGGAGAGTCAGTGCCTTTAACCTCCTGTTTGGCCCAGTTTTCAATTTCTGCGTAAGATGAACAGGAATACGGAGAACCAATGAGAGACTAGGTGGAGGTGTCTGGACGGGCAAATTTAACTCTCATCTCCCACCAGGAAGAGGAATTAACCAAAGGCTCAGTGTGGCATGCCAGAAGCACACTAGGGCCTGAAGCAATCCTGCGGTGTTGCGGCCAGCTCACAAGAAAGCGAGTTGAAGTTAGGAACTCAGGGGCACTGTAATTCACAAACCTGCAGAGTTATAAATGACAGCTTTCGTCCAAAAATATATTGAAGGAAGGCTGCCAAGAGGACTTGAAAGCGGGGCAGAATTGCAGGAAACCGATTTCAGGAGGTAGACTGGAATTGCATGTAAAGCATAGGAAAAGAGGCAGAACGTCCACAATGATGCACTTGGCCAAAAAGGGCGTATGCGTTTTTTCCTGAATATATTCAGGAAAAAACGCATATGCCATTTTTGGCCAACCAAGCAAGCTTGCAAAGGAAATCTGCACTACAATGAAATCTCACTGCCTCCGGTCAAAAGGGCCATCTGAAAAAACTGTAAAATCCAGAAAGGCAGGACAGGCCCTGGAGAACTGGGAGACTTGTTATGCTGATGGGCGGGATGTAAATTGCCAGAAGCCACTCTGGAGAAGTGTATGGTGTTTCCTGAAACATCCAAAAAACAAAGCAACAGAGCCTAGGGCACTTCCACTTATGGTCCTATAGCTTAGGGAAATTAAAATAAAAAAGTCACAGCCACCCCAAAGTTTGGGCCGGCTCTGTTTACAAGAACCTCGTTTACGGTACAAGTTGAATATCACAGAAAGCGAAAAATGGATAAAGAAGTTGTGGTACTTACGTACAATGCAGTATCACACAGCAATGAAATCTATGTCATCAGGGCCATAGCAGCATAATGAGTGGATTCAGGTACGATGATTCTAAGTGAAATAAGTCACACAGAAAAAGAAACATCATAAGTTATCACTAACACAGGGAATGTAAACTTGGCTACACAGGAACTGAATTAAAAAACAGAACAGTGTCTCAAATGTAGAAAACCAACTTATGCTTGCTTAAGGGGAATGGTGAGTTGGGGTGCTGCATGAAACCAGAGATTGAAATTGGCACAGATACTGTTCCATAAGCCAAATATGTAATAGACAAGAGCTACTCTTTGCTCAACGAAGTGGACTCTACACCCAATATTAAACGCCTAAGAATATACCTGAATAGTAAGAATCTTAAAACCTATGGATTTATATGTCTCCGAAAGAGAATCAAGCGTGTGTACAGCGGCATAAGCGCAGCAGTGATACGACTGGTGAGGTTCGATGAGCAAACGCAGACCCTTTGAATTCATATTGCATGGTACCCATTCCATGGGTCTCAACTCTCCATGTTTAAGGGATTCTTCCTTCAGCTAAAACATGCATGTGGAACCCAGAGTATGATTCACGGTGTGATCGGGAAACGTGTTCAAATGTGTCTCAGTTTTCGTCCCCTGGTACTCGGGTGCAACATTCCAGACGCTTTACTAACACTCTCCCCACTTGGAGAGTCAGTGCCTTTAACCTCCTGTTTGGCCCAGTTTGCAATTTCTGTGGAAAATGAACAGGAATAGGGAGAACCAATGAGAGACTAGGTGGAGGTGTCTGGACGGGCAAATTTAACTCTCATTTCCCACCAGGAAGAGGAATTAACCAAAGGCTCAACATGCCATGCCGGAACCAAACTAGGGCCTGAAGCAATCCTGCGGTGTTGCGACCAGCTCACAAGAAAGCGAGTTGAAGAAAGGAGCTCAGGGGCACTGTAATTCACAAACCTACAGAGTTATAAATGACAGCTATCTTCCAAAAATATATTGAAGTAAGGCTGCCAAGAGGACTTGAAAGCGGGGCAGAATTGCAGGAAACCGATTTCAGGAGGTAGACTGGAATTGCATGTAAATCATAGGAAAAGAAGCAGAACGTCCACAATGATGCACTTGGCCAAAAAGGGCGTATGCGTTTTTTCCTGAATATATTCAGGAAAAAACGCATACGCCCTTTTTGGCCAACCAAGCAAGCTTGCAAAGGAAATCTGCACTACAATGAAGTCTCACTGCCCCCCGGTCAAAAGGGCCATCTGAAAAAAGTGTAAAACCCAGAAAGGCAGGACAGGCCATGGAGAACTGGGAGCCTTGTTATGCTGATGGGCGCGATGTAAATTGCCAACAGCCACTCTGGAGAAGTGTATGGTGTTCCCTGAAACATCTAAAAAACAAAGCAACAGAGCCTAGGGCACTTCCACTTATGGTCCTATAACTTAGGGAAATTAAAATCAAAAAGACACAGCCACCCCAAAGTTTGGGCCGGCTCTGTTTACAAGAACCTCGTTTACGGTACAAGTTTAATATCACAGAAAGCGAAAAATGGATAAAGAAGTTGT
Source organism: Leucopleurus acutus (assembly GCF_964270905.1). Taxonomy (NCBI): domain Eukaryota; kingdom Metazoa; phylum Chordata; class Mammalia; order Artiodactyla; family Delphinidae; genus Leucopleurus; species Leucopleurus acutus. The sequence continues at coordinate 224,761 of NW_028139004.1, forward strand.
GGTAATTACGTACAATGCAATATCATTCAGCAATGAAATCTATGTCATCAGGCCCGTAGCAGCATAATGAGTGGATTCAGGTATGATGATTCTAAGTGAAATAAGTCACACAGAAAAAGAAATATCATAAGGTATCACTAATACACGGAATGTAAACTTGGCTACACAAGAACTGAATTACAAAACAGAACAGGGTCTCAAAAGTAGAAACCCAACTTATGCTTGCTTAAGTGGAAAGGTGAGTTGGGGTGGTGCATAAAACCAGAGATTGAAATTAGCACAGATACCGTTCCATAAGCCAAATATGTAATAGACAAGAGCTACTCCTTGTTCAACGAAGAGGACACAACACCCCATATTAAACGCCTAAGAATATACCTGACTAGTAAGAATCTTAAAACCTATGGATTTATATGTCTCCGAAAGAGAATCAAGCGTGTGTACAGCGGCATAAGTGCAGCAGTGATAGGATTGGTGAGGTTCGGTGAGCAAATGCAGACCCTTTGAAGTCATATTGCATGGTACCCATTCCATGGGTCTCAACTCTCCAGGTTTAAGGGATTCTTCCTTCAGCTAAAACATGCATGTGGAACCCAGAGTATGATCCACCGTGTGATCGGGAAACGTGTTCAAATGTGTCTCAGTTTTCGTCCCCTGGTACTCGGGTGCAACATTCCAGACGCTTTACTAACACTCTCCCCACTTGGAGAGTCAGTGCCTTTAACCTCCTGTTTGGCCCAGTTTGCAATTTCTGCGGAAAATGAACAGGAATAGGGAGAACCAATGAGAGACTAGGTGGAGGTGTCTGGACGGGTAAATTTAACTCTCATTTCCCACCATGAAGAGGAATTAACCAAAGGCTCAGCGTGCCATGCCGGAACCACACTAGGGCCTGAAGCAATCCTGTGGTGTTGCGGCCAGCTCACAAGAAAGCGAGTTGAAGAAAGGAGCTCAGAGGCACTGTAATACACAAACTTGCAGAGTTAATAATGACAGCTATCGTCCAAAAATATATTGAAGGAAGGCTGCCAAGAGGACTTGAAAGCGAGGCAGAATTGCAGGAAACCGATTTCAGGAGGTAGACTGGAATTGCATGTAAAGTATAGGAAAAGAGGCAGAACGTCCACAATGATGCACTTGGCCAAAAAGGGCGTATGCGTTTTTTCCTGAATATATTCAGGAAAAAACGCATACGCCCTTTTTGGCCAACCAAGCAAGCTTGCAAAGGAAATCTGCACTACAATGAAGTCTCACTGCCCCCGGTCAAAAGGGCCATCTGAAAAAAGTGTAAAATCCAGAAAGGCAGGACAGGCCATGGAGAACTGGGAGCCTTGTTATGCTGATGGGCGGGATGTAAATTGCCAACAGCCACTCTGGAGAAGTGTATGGTGTTTCCTGAAACATCCAAAAAACAAAGCAACAGAGCCTAGGGCACTTCCACTTATGGTCCTATAGCTTAGGGAAATTAAAATCAAAAAGACACAGCCACCCAAAAGCTTCGGCCGGCTCTGGTTACAAGAACCTCCTTTACGGTACAAGTTCAATATCACAGAAAGCGAAAAATGGATAAAGAAGTTGTGGTACTTACGTACAATGCAATATCACTCAGCAATGAAATCTATGTCATCAGGCCCGTAGCAGCATAATGAGTGGATTCAGGTACGATGATTCTAACTGAAATAAGTCACAAAGAAAAAGAAACATCATAAGATATCACTACTACACGGAATGTAAACTTGGCTACACAGGAACTGAATTACAAAACAGAACAGGGTCTCAAATGTAGAAAACCAACTTATGCTTGCTTAAGGGGAAAGGTGACTTGGGGTGCGGCATAAAACTAGAGATTGAAATTAGCAAAGATACCGTTCCATAAGCCAAATATGTAATAGACAAGAGCTACTCCTTGCTCAACGAAGTGGACTCAACACCCCATATTAAACGCCTAAGAATATACCTGACTAGTAAGAATCTTAAAACCTATGGATTTATATGTCTCCGAAAGAGAATCAAGCGTGTGTACAGCGGCATAAGCGCAGCAGTGATAGGATTGGTGAGGTTCGGTGAGCAAATGCAGACCCTTTGAAGTCATATTGCATGGAACCCATTCCATGGGTCACAACTCTCCATGTTTAAGCGATTCTTCCTTCAGCTAAAACATGCATGTGGAACCCAGAGTATGATCCACCATGTGATCGGGAAACGTGTTCAAATGTGTCTCAGTTTTCGTTCCCTGGTACTCGGGTGAAACATTCCAGACGCTTTACTAACACTCTCCCCACTTGGAGAGTCAGTGCCTTTAACCTCCTGTTTGGCCCAGTTTGCAATTTCTGCGTAAGATGAAGAGGAAGAGGGAGAACCAATGAGAGACTAGCTGGAGCTGTTAGGACGGGCAAATTTAACTCTCATTTCCCACCAGGAAGAGGAATTAACCAAAGGCTCAGCATGCGATGCCAGAACCAAACTAGGCCCTGAAGCAATCCTGCGGTGTTGCGGCCAGCTCACAAGAAAGCGAGTTGAAGAAAGGAGCTCAGGGGCACTGTAATTCACAATCCTGCAGAGTTATAAATGACAGCTATCGTCCAAAAATATATTGAAGGAAGGCTGCCAAGAGGACTTGAAAGCGGGGCAGAATTGCAGGAAACCAATTTCAGGAGGTAGACTGGAATTGCATGTAAAGCATAGGAAAAGAGGCAGAACGTCCACAATGATGCACTTGGCCAAAAAGGGCATATGCGTTTTTTCGTGAATATATACAGGAAAAAACGCATACGCCCTTTTTGGCCAACCAAGCAAGCTTGCAAAGGAAATCTGCACTACAATGAAGTCTCACTGCACCCGGTCAAAAGGGCCATCTGAAAAAAGTGTAAAATCCAGAAAGGCAGGACAGGCCATGGAGAACTGGGAGTCTTGTTATGCTGATGGGCGGGATGTAAATTGCCAACACCCACTCTGGAGAAGTGTATTGTGTTTCCTGAAACATCTAAAACACAAAGCAACAGATCCTAGGGCACTTCTACTTATGGTCCTATAGCTTAGGGAAATTAAAATCAAAAACACACAGTCACCCCAAAGTTTGGGCTGGCTCTGTTTACAAGAACCTCGTTTACGGTACAAGTTGAATATCACAGAAAGCGAAAAATGGATAAAGAAGTTGTGGTACTTACGTACAATGCAATATCACTCAGCAATGAAATCTATGTCATCAGGCCCGTAGCAGCATAATGAGTGGATTCAGGTACGATGATTCTAAGTGAAATAAGTCACACAGAAAAAGAAACATCATAAGATATCACTAACACACGGAATGTAAACTTGGCTACACAGGAACTGAATTACAAAACAGAAAAGTGTCTCAAATGTAGAAAACCAACTTATGCTTGCTTAAGGGGAAAGGTGAGTTGGGGTGCGGCATAAAACCAGAGATTGAAATTAGCACAGATACCGTTCCATAAGCCAAATATGTAATAGACAAGAGCTACTCCTTGCTCAACGAAGTGGACTCAACACCCCATATTAAGCGCCTAAGAATATACCTGACTAGTAAGAATCTTAAAACCTATGGATTTATATGTCTCTGAAAGAGAATGAAGTGCGTGTACAGAGGCATAAACGCAGCAGTGATAGGATTGGTGAGGTTCGGTGAGCAAATGCAGACTCTTTGAAGTCATATTGCATGGTACCCATTCCATGGGTCTCAACTCTCCAGGTTTAAGGGATTCTTCCTTCAGCTAAAACATGCATGTGGAACCCAGAGTATGATCCACAGTGTGATCGGGAAACGTGTTCAAATGTGTCTCACTTTTCGTCCCCTGGTACTCGGGTGCAACATTCCAGACGCTTTACTAACACTCTCCCCACTTGGAGAGTCAGTGCCTTTAACCTCCTGTTTGGTCCAGGTTGCAATTTCTGTGTAAGATGAACAGGAAGAGGGAGAACCAATGAGAGACTAGCTGGAGGTGTCTGGACAGACAAATTTAACTCTCATTTCCCACCAGGAAGAGGAATTAACCAAAGGCTCAGCATGCGATGCCGGAACCAAACTGGGCCCTGAAGCAATCCTGCGGTGTTGCGGCCAGCTCACAAGAAAGCGAGTTGAAGAAAGGAGCTCAGGGGCACTGTAATTCACAAACCTACAGAGTTATAAATGACAGCTATCTTCCAAAAATATATTGAAGTAAGGCTGCCAAGAGGACTTGAAAGCGGGGCAGAATTGCAGGAAACCGATTTCAGGAGGTAGACTGGAATTGCATGTAAAGCATAGGAAAAGAGGCAGAACGTCCACAATGATGCACTTGGCCAAAAAGGGCGTATGCGTTTTTTCCTGAATATATTCAGGAAAAAACGCATACGCCCTTTTTGGCCAACCAAGCAAGCTTGCAAAGGAAATCTGCACTACAATGAAGTCTCACTGCCCCCCAGTCAAAAGGGCCATCTGAAAAAAGTGTAAAACCCAGAAAGGCAGGACAGGCCATGGAGAACTGGGAGCCTTGTTATGCTGATGGGCGGGATGTAAATTGCCAACAGCCACTCTGGAGAAGTGTATGGTGTTTCCTGAAACATCCAAAAAACAAAGCAACAGAGCCTAGGGCACTTCCACTTATGGTCCTATAGCTTAGGGAAATTAAAATCAAAAAGACACAGCCACCCCAAAGTTTGGGACGGCTCTGTTTACAAGAACCTCGTTTACGGTACAAGTTCAATATCACAGAAAGCGAAAAATGGATAAAGAAGTTGTGGTACTTACGTACAATGCAATATCACTCAGCAATGAAATCTATGTCATCAGGCCCGTAGAAGCATAATGAGTGGATTCAGGTACGATGATTCTAAGTGAAATAAGTCACACAGAAAAAGAAACATCATAAGCTATCACTACTACACGGAATGTAAACTTGGCTACACAGGAACTGAATTACAAAACAGAACAGGGTGTCAAATGTAGAAAACCAACTTATGCTTGCTTAAGTGGAAAGGTGAGTTGGGGTGCTTCATAAAACCAGAGATTGAAATTAGCACAGATACCGTTCCATAAGCCAAATATGTAATAGACAAGAGCTACTCCTTGCTCAACGAAGTGGACTCAACACCCCATATTAAACGCCTAAGAATATACCTGACTAGTAAGAATCTTAAAACCTATGGATTTATATGTCTCCGAAAGAGGATCAAGCGTGTGTACAGCGGCATAAACGCAGCAGTGATAGGATTGGTGAGGTTCGGTGAGCAAATGCAGACCCTTTGAAGTCATATTGCATGGTACCCATTCCATGGGTCTCAACTCTCCATGTTTAAGGGATTCTTCCTTCAGCTAAAACATGCATGTGGAACCCAGAGTATGATCCACCGTGTGATCGGAAAACGTGTTCAAATGTGTCTCAGTTTTCGTCCCCTGGTACTCGGGTGCAACATTCCAGACGCTTTACTAACACTCTCCCCACTTGGAGAGTCGGTGCCTTTAACCTCCTGTTTGGCCCAGTTTGCAATTTCTGTGGAAAATGAACAGGAATAGGGAGAACCAATGAGAGACTAGGTGGAGGTGTCTGGACGGGCAAATTTAACTCTCATTTCCCACCAGGAAGAGGAATTAACCAAAGGCTCAACATGCCATGCCGGAACCAAACTAGGGCCTGAAGCAATCCTGCGGTGTTGCGGCCAGCTCACAAGAAAGCGAGTTGAAGAAAGGAGCTCAGGGGCACTGTAATTCACAAACCTGCAGACTTATAAATGACAGCTATCTTCCAAAAATATATTGAAGTAAGGCAGCCAAGAATAGTTGAAAGCGGGGCAGAATTGCAGGAAACCGATTTCAGGAGGTAGACTGGAATTGCATGTAAAGCATAGGAAAAGAGGCAGAACGTCCACAATGATGCACTTGGCCAAAAAGGGCGTATGCGTTTTTTCCTGAATATATTCAGGAAAAAACGCATACGCCCTTTTTGGCCAACCAAGCAAGCTTGCAAAGGAAATCTGCACTACAATGAAGTCTCACTGCCCCCCGGTCAAAAGGGCCATCTGAAAAAAGTGTAAAACCCAGAAAGGCAGGACAGGCCATGGAGAACTGGGAGCCTTGTTATGCTGATGGGCGGCATGTAAATTGCCAGCAGCCACTCTGAAGAAGTGTATGGTGTTTCCTGAAACATCCAAAAAACAAAGCAACAGAGCCTACGGCACTTCAACTTATGGTCCTATAGCTTAGGGAAATTAAAATCAAAAAGACACAGCCACCCCAAATTTTGGGACGGCTCTGTTTACAAGAACCTCGTTTACGGTACAAGTTCAATATCACAGAAAGCGAAAAATGGATAAAGAAGTTGTGGTACTTACGTACAATGCAATATCACTCAGCAATGAAATCTATGTCATCAGGTCCGTAGCAGCATAATGAGTGGATTCAGGTACGATGATTGTAAGTGAAATAAGTCACACAGAAAAAGAAACATCATAAGATATCACTAATACACGGAATGTAAACTTGGCTACACAGGAACCGAATTACAAAACAGAACAGGGTGTCAAATGTAGAAAACCAACTTATGCCATCTTAAGGGGAGAGGTGAGTTGGGGTGCTGCATAAAACCAGAGATTAAAATTAGCACAGATACCGTTCCATAAGCCAAATATGTAATAGACAAGAGCTACTCCTTGCTCAACGAAGTGGACTCAACACCCCATATTAAACGCCTAAGAATATACCTGACTAGTAAGAATCTTAAAACCTATGGATTTATATGTCTCCGAAAGAGGATCAAGCGTGTGTACAGCGGCATAAACGCAGCAGTGATAGGATTGGTGAGGTTCGGTGAGCAAATGCAGACCCTTTGAAGTCATATTGCATGGTACCCATTCCATGGGTCTCAACTCTCCATGTTTAAGGGATTCTTCCTTCAGCTAAAACATGCATGTGGAACCCAGAGTATGATCCACCGTGTGATCGGAAAACGTGTTCAAATGTGTCTCAGTTTTCGTCCCCTGGTACTCGGGTGCAACATTCCAGACGCTTTACTAACACTCTCCCCACTTGGAGAGTCGGTGCCTTTAACCTCCTGTTTGGCCCAGTTTGCAATTTCTGTGGAAAATGAACAGGAATAGGGAGAACCAATGAGAGACTAGGTGGAGGTGTCTGGACGGGCAAATTTAACTCTCATTTCCCACCAGGAAGAGGAATTAACCAAAGGCTCAACATGCCATGCCGGAACCAAACTAGGGCCTGAAGCAATCCTGTGGTGTTGCGGCCAGCTCACAAGAAAGCGAGTTGAAGAAAGGAGCTCAGGGGCACTGTAATTCACAAACCTGCAGAGTTATAAATGACAGCTATCTTCCAAAAATATATTGAAGTAAGGCAGCCAAGAATAGTTGAAAGTGGGGCAGAATTGCAGGAAACCGATTTCAGGAGGTAGACTGGAATTGCATGTAAAGCATAGGAAAAGAGGCAGAACGTCCACAATGATGCACTTGGCCAAAAAGGGCGTATGCGTTTTTTCCTGAATATATTCAGGAAAAAACGCATACGCCCTTTTTGGCCAACCAAGCAAGCTTGCAAAGGAAATCTGCACTACAATGAAGTCTCACTGCCCCCCGGTCAAAAGGGCCATCTGAAAAAAGTGTAAAACCCAGAAAGGCAGGACAGGCCATAGAGAACTGGGAGCCTTGTTATGCTGATGGGCGGCATGTAAATTGCCAGCAGCCACTCTGGAGAAGTGTATGGTGTTTCCTGAAACATCCAAAAAACAAAGCAACAGAGCCTAGGGCACTTCCACTTATGGTCCTATAGCTTAGGGAAATTAAAATCAAAAAGACACAGCCACCCCAAAGTTTGGGACGGCTCTGTTTACAAGAACCTCGTTTACGGTACAAGTTCAATATCACAGAAAGCGAAAAATGGATAAAGAAGTTGTGGTACTTACGTACAATGCAATATCACTCAGCAATGAAATCTATGTCATCAGGCCCGTAGAAGCATAATGAGTGGATTCAGGTACGATGATTCTAAGTGAAATAAGTCACACAGAAAAAGAAACATCATAAGATATCACTACTACACGGAATGTAAACTTGGCTACACAGGAACTGAATTACAAAACAGAACAGGGTGTCAAATGTAGAAAACCAACTTATGCTTGCTTAAGTGGAAAGGTGAGTTGGGGTGCTTCATAAAACCAGAGATTGAAATTAGCACAGATACCGTTCCATAAGCCAAATATGTAATAGACAAGAGCTACTCCTTGCTCAACGAAGTGGACTCAACACCCCATATTAAACGCCTAAGAATATACCTGACTAGTAAGAATCTTAAAACCTATGGATTTATATGTCTCCGAAAGAGGATCAAGCGTGTGTACAGCGGCATAAACGCAGCAGTGATAGGATTGGTGAGGTTCGGTGAGCAAATGCAGACCCTTTGAAGTCATATTGCATGGTACCCATTCCATGGGTCTCAACTCTCCATGTTTAAGGGATTCTTCCTTCAGCTAAAACATGCATGTGGAACCCAGAGTATGATCCACCGTGTGATCGGAAAACGTGTTCAAATGTGTCTCAGTTTTCGTCCCCTGGTACTCGGGTGCAACATTCCAGACGCTTTACTAACACTCTCCCCACTTGGAGAGTCGGTGCCTTTAACCTCCTGTTTGGCTCAGTTTGCAATTTCTGTGGAAAATGAACAGGAATAGGGAGAACCAATGAGAGACTAGGTGGAGGTGTCTGGACGGGCAAATTTAACTCTCATTTCCCACCAGGAAGAGGAATTAACCAAAGGCTCAACATGCCATGCCGGAACCACACTATGGCCCGAAGCAATCCTGCGGTGTTGCGGCCAGCTCACAAGAAAGCGAGTTGAAGAAAGGAGCTCAGGGGCACTGTAATTCACAAACCTGCAGAGTTATAAATGACAGCTATCTTCCAAAAATATATTGAAGTAAGGCTGCCAAGAGGAGTTGAAAGTGGGGCAGAATTGCAGGAAACCGATTTCAGGAGGTAGACTGGAATTGCATGTAAAGCATAGGAAAAGAGGCAGAACGTCCACAATGATGCACTTGGCCAAAAAGGGCGTATGCGTTTTTTCCTGAATATATTCAGGAAAAAACGCATACGCCCTTTTTGGCCAACCAAGCAAGCTTGCAAAGGAAATCTGCACTACAATGAAGTCTCACTGCCCCCCAGTCAAAAGGGCCATCTGAAAAAAGTGTAAAAACCAGAAAGGCAGGACAGGCCATGGAGAACTGGGAGCCTTGTTATGCTGATGGGTGGGATGTAAATTGCCAACAGCCACTCTGGAGAAGTGTATGGTGTTTCCTGAAACATCCAAAAAACAAAGCAACAGAGCCTAGGGCACTTCCACTTATGGTCCTATAGCTTAGGGAAATTAAAATCAAAAAGACACAGCCACCCCAAAGTTTGGGACGGCTCTGTTTACAAGAACCTCATTTACGGTACAAGTTGAATATCACAGAAAGCGAAAAATGGATAAAGAAGTTGTGGTACTTACGTACAATGCAATATCACTCAGCAATGAACTCTATGTAATCAGGCCCGTAGCAGCATAATGAGTGGATTCAGGTACGATGATTGTAAGTGAAATAAGTCACACAGAAAAAGAAACATCATAAGATATCACTACTACACGGAATGTAAACTTGGCTACACAGGAACTGAATTACAAAACAGAACTGGGTGTCAAATGTAGAAAACCAACTTATGCTTGCTTAAGGGGAAAGGTGAGTTGGGGTGCTGCATAAAACCAGAGATTGAAATTAGCACAGATACTGTTCCATAAGCCAAATATGTAATAGACAAGAGCTACTCCTTGCTCAACGAAGTGGACTCAACACCCCTTATTAAACGCCTAAGAATATACCTGACTAGTAAGAATCTTAAAACCTATGGATTTATATGTCTCTTAAAGAGAATCAAACGTCTGTACAGCAGCATAAACGCAGCAGTGATAGGATTGGTGAGGTTCGGTGAGCAAATGCAGACCCTTTGAAGTCATATTGCATGGTACCCATTCCATGGGTCTCAACTCTCCAGGTTTAAGGGATTCTTCCTTCAGCTAAACATGCATGTGGAACACAGAGTATGATCCAACGTGTGATCGGGAAACGTGTTCAAATGTGTCTCAGTTTTCATCCCCTGGTACTCAGGTGCAACATTCCAGAAGCTTTACTAACACTCTCCTCACTTGGAATGTCAGTGCCTTTAACCTCCTGTTTGGCCCAGTTTGCAATTTCTGCGTAAGATGAACAGGAATAGGGAGAACCAATGAGAGACTAGGTGGAGATGTCTGGACGGGCAAATTTAACTCTCATTTCCCACCAGGAAGAGGAATTAACCAAAGGCTCAGCGTGGCATGCCAGAAGCACACTAGGGCCTGAAGCAATCCTGCGGTGTTGCGGTCAGCTCACAAGAAAGCGAGTTGAAGAAAGGATCTCAGCGGCACTGTAATTCACAAACCTGCAGTGTTATAAATGACAGCTATCTTCCAAAAATATATTGAAGTAAGGCTGCCAAGAGGAGTTGAAAGCGGGGCAGAATTGCAGGAAACCGATTTCAGGAGGTAGACTGGAATTGCATGTAAAGCATAGGAAAAGAGGCAGAACGTCCACAATGATGCACTTGGCCAAAATGGGTGTATGCGTTTTTTCCTGAATATTTTCAGGAAAAAACGCATACGCCCTTTTTGGCCAACCAAGCAAGCTTGCAAAGGAAATCTGCACTACAATGAAGTCTCACTGCCCCCGGTCAAAAGGGCCATCTGAAAAAAGTGTAAAATCCAGAAAGGCAGGACAGGCCATGGAGAACTGGGAGACTTGTTATCCTGATGGGCGGGATGTAAATTGCCAGAAGCCACTCTGGAGAAGTGTATGGTGTTTCCTGAAACATCCAAAAAACAAAGCAACAGAGCCTAGGGCACTTCCACTTATGGTCCTATAGCTTAGGGAAATTAAAATCAAAAAGACACAGCCACCACGAAGTTTGGGCCGGCTCCGTTTACAAGAACCTCGTTTACGGTACAAGTTGAATATCACAGAAAGCGAAAAATGGATAAAGAAGTTGTAGTACTTACGTACAATGCAGTATCACACAGCAATGAAATCTATGTCATCAGGGCCGTAGCAGCATAATGAGTGGACTCAGGTACGATGATTCTAAGTGAAATAAGTCACACAGAAAAAGAAACATCATAAGGTATCACTAACACAGGGAATGTAAACTTGGCTACACAGGAACTGAATTACAAAACAGAACAGTGTCTCAAATGTAGAAAACCAACTTATGCTTGCTTAAGGGGAATGGTGAGTTGAGGTGCTGCATGAAACCAGAGATTGAAATTGGCACAGATACTGTTCCATAAGCCAAATATGTAATAGACAAGAGCTACTCCTTGCTCAACGAAGTGGACCCAACACCCCATATTAAACGCCTAAGAATATACCTGACTAGTAAGAATCTTAAAACCTATGGATTTATATGTCTCCGAAAGAGAATCAAGCGTGTGTACAGCGGCATAAACGCAGCAGTGATACGACTGGTGAGGTTCGATGAGCTAACGCAGACCCTTTGAAGTCATATTGCATGGTACCCATTCCATGCGTCTCAACTCTCCATGTTTAAGGGATTCTTCCTTCAGCTAAAACATGCATGTGGAACCCAGAGTATGATTCACGGTGTGATCGGGAAACGTGTTCAAATGTGTCTCAGTTTTCGTCCCCTGGTACTCGGGTGCAACATTCCAGACGCTTTACTAACACTCGCCCCACTTATAGAGTCAGTGCCTTTAACCTCCTGTTTGGCCCAGTTTGCAATTTCTGTGGAAAATGAACAGGAATAGGGAGAACCAATGAGAGAGTAGGTGGACGTGTCTGGACGGGCAAATTTAACTCTCATTTCCCACCAGGAAGAGGAATTAACCAAAGGCTCAGCATGCCGTGCCGGAACCAAACTAGGGCCTGAAGCAATCCTGCGGTGTTGCGGCCAGCTCACAAGAAAGCGAGTTGAAGAAAGGAGCTCAGGGTCACTGTAATTCACAAACCTACAGAGATATAAATGACAGCTATCTTCCTAAAATATATTGAAGTAAGGCTGCCAAGAGGAATTGAAAGCGGGGCAGAATTGCAGGAAACCGATTTCAGGAGGTAGACTGGAATTGCATGTAAAGCATAGGAAAAGAGGTAGAACGTCCACAATGATGCACTTGGCCAAAAAGATCGTATGCGTTTTTTCATGCATATATTCAGGAAAAAACTCATACGCCCTTTTTGGCCAACCAAGCAAGCTTGCAAAGGAAATCTGCACTACAATGAAGTCTCACTGCCCCCCGTCAAAACGGCCATCTGAAAAAAGTGTAAAATCCAGAAAGGCAGGACAGGCCCTGGAGAACTGGAAGACTTGTTATGCTGATGGGCGGGATGTAAATTGCCAGAAGCCACTCTGGAGAAGTGTATGGTGTTTCCTGAAACATCCAAAAAACAAAGGAACAGAGCCTAGGGCATTTCCACTTATGGTCCTATAGCTTAGGGAAATTAAAATCCAAATGACACAGCCACCCCAAAGTTTGGGCCGGCTCTGTTTACAAGAACCTCGTTTACGGTACAGGTTCAATATCACAGAAAGCGAAAAATGGATAAAGAAGTTGTGGTACTTACGTACAATGCAATATCACTCAGCAATGAAATCTATGTCATCAGTCCAGTAGCAGCATAATGAGTGGATTCAGGTACGATGATTCTAAGTGAAATAAGTCACACAGAAAAAGAAACATCATAAGATATCACTACTACACGGAATGTAAACTTGGCTACACAGGAACTGAATTACAAAAGAGAAAAGGGTCTCAAATGTACAAAACCAACTTATGCTTGCTTAAGGGGAAAGGTGAGTTGGGGTGCTTCATAAAACCAGAGATTGAAATTAGCACAGATACCGTTCCATAAGCCAAATATGTAATAGACAAGAGCTACTCCTTGCTCAACGAAGTGGACTCAACACCCCATATTAAACGCCTAAGAATATACCTGACTAGTAAGAATCTTAAAACCTATGGATTTATATGTCTCCGAAAGAGGATCAAGCGTGTGTACAGCGGCATAAACGCAGCAGTGATAGGATTGGTGAGGTTCGGTGAGCAAATGCAGACCCTTTGAAGTCATATTGCATGGTACCCATTCCATGGGTCTCAACTCTCCAGGTTTAAGGGATTCTTCCTTCAGCTAAAACATGCATGTGGAACCCAGAGTATGATCCACCGTGTGATCGGGAAACGTGTTCAAATGTGTCTCAGTTTTCGTCCCCTGGTACTCGGGTGCAACATTCCAGACGCTTTACTAACACTCTCCCCCTTGGAGAGTCAGTGCCTTTAACCTCCTGTTTGGCCCAGTTTTCAATTTCTGCGTAAGATGAACAGGAATAGGGAGAACCAATGAGAGACTAGGTGGAGGTGTCTGGACGGGCAAATTTAACTCTCATCTCCCACCAGGAAGAGGAATTAACCAAAGGCTCAGTGTGGCATGCCAGAAGCACACTAGGGCCTGAAGCAATCCTGCGGTGTTGCGGCCAGCTCACAAGAAAGCGAGTTGAAGTTAGGAGCTCAGGGGCACTGTAATTCACAAACCTGCAGAGTTATAAATGACAGCTATCTTCCAAAAATATATTGAAGTAAGGCTGCCAAGAGGACTTGAAAGCGGGGCAGAATTGCAGGAAACCGATTTCAGGAGGTAGACTGGAATTGCATGTAAATCATAGGAAAAGAAACAGAACGTCCACAATGATGCACTTGGCCAAAAAGGGCGTATGCGTTTTTTCCTGAATATATTCAGGAAAAAACGCATACGCCCTTTTTGGCCAACCAAGCAAGCTTGCAAAGGAAATCTGCACTACAATGAAGTCTCACTGCCCCCAGGTCAAAAGGGCTATCTGAAAAAAGTGTAAAATCCAGAAAAGCAGGACAGGCCATGGGGAACTGGGAGCCTTGTTATGCTGATGGGCGGGATGTAAATTGCCAACAGCCACTCTGGAGAAGTGTATGGTGTTCCCTGAAACATCTAAAAAACAAAGCAACAGAGCCTAGGGCACTTCCACTTATGGTCCTATAACTTAGGGAAATTAAAATCAAAAAGACACAGCCACCCCAAAGTTTGGGCCGGCTCTGTTTACAAGAACCTCGTTTACGGTACAAGTTTAATATCACAGAAAGCGAAAAATGGATAAAGAATTTGTGGTAATTACGTACAATGCAATATCATTCAGCAATGAAATCTATGTCATCAGGCCCGTAGCAGCATAATGAGTGGATTCAGGTATGATGATTCTAAGTGAAATAAGTCACACAGAAAAAGAAATATCATAAGGTATCACTAATACACGGAATGTAAACTTGGCTACACAAGAACTGAATTACAAAACAGAACAGGGTCTCAAAAGTAGAAACCCAACTTATGCTTGCTTAAGTGGAAAGGTGAGTTGGGGTGGTGCATAAAACCAGAGATTGAAATTAGCACAGATACCGTTCCATAAGCCAAATATGTAATAGACAAGAGCTACTCCTTGTTCAACGAAGAGGACACAACACCCCATATTAAACGCCTAAGAATATACCTGACTAGTAAGAATCTTAAAACCTATGGATTTATATGTCTCCGAAAGAGAATCAAGCGTGTGTACAGCGGCATAAGTGCAGCAGTGATAGGATTGGTGAGGTTCGGTGAGCAAATGCAGACCCTTTGAAGTCATATTGCATGGTACCCATTCCATGGGTCTCAACTCTCCAGGTTTAAGGGATTCTTCCTTCAGCTAAAACATGCATGTGGAACCCAGAGTATGATCCACCGTGTGATCGGGAAACGTGTTCAAATGTGTCTCAGTTTTCGTCCCCTGGTACTCAGGTGCAACATTCCAGACGCTTTACTAACACTCTCCCCACTTGGAGAGTCAGTGCCTTTAACCTCCTGTTTGGCCCAGTTTGCAATTTCTGCGGAAAATGAACAGGAATAGGGAGAACCAATGAGAGACTAGGTGGAGGTGTCTGGACGGGCAAATTTAACTCTCATTTCCCACCATGAAGAGGAATTAACCAAAGGCTCAGCGTGCCATGCCGGAACCACACTAGGGCCTGAAGCAATCCTGTGGTGTTGCGGCCAGCTCACAAGAAAGCGAGTTGAAGAAAGGAGCTCAGAGGCACTGTAATACACAAACTTGCAGAGTTAATAATGACAGCTATCGTCCAAAAATATATTGAAGGAAGGCTGCCAAGAGGACTTGAAAGCGAGGCAGAATTGCAGGAAACCGATTTCAGGAGGTAGACTGGAATTGCATGTAAAGTATAGGAAAAGAGGCAGAACGTCCACAATGATGCACTTGGCCAAAAAGGGCGTATGCGTTTTTTCCTGAATATATTCAGGAAAAAACGCATACGCCCTTTTTGGCCAACCAAGCAAGCTTGCAAAGGAAATCTGCACTACAATGAAGTCTCACTGCTCCCCGGTCAAAAGGGCCATCTGAAAAAAGTGTAAAATCCAGAAAGGCAGGACAGGCCATGGAGAACTGGGAGCCTTGTTATGCTGATGGGCGGGATGTAAATTGCCAACAGCCACTCTGGAGAAGTGTATGGTGTTTCCTGAAACATCCAAAAAACAAAGCAACAGAGCCTAGGGCACTTCCACTTATGGTCCTATAGCTTAGGGAAATTAAAATCAAAAAGACACAGCCACCCAAAAGCTTCGGCCGGCTCTGGTTACAAGAACCTCGTTTACGGTACAAGTTCAATATCACAGAAAGCGAAAAATGGATAAAGAAGTTGTGGTACTTACGTACAATGCAATATCACTCAGCAATGAAATCTATGTCATCAGGCCCGTAGCAGCATAATGAGTGGATTCAGGTACGATGATTCTAACTGAAATAAGTCACAAAGAAAAAGAAACATCATAAGATATCACTACTACACGGAATGTAAACTTGGCTACACAGGAACTGAATTACAAAACAGAACAGGGTCTCAAATGTAGAAAACCAACTTATGCTTGCTTAAGGGGAAAGGTGACTTGGGGTGCGGCATAAAACTAGAGATTGAAATTAGCAAAGATACCGTTCCATAAGCCAAATATGTAATAGACAAGAGCTACTCCTTGCTCAACGAAGTGGACTCAACACCCCATATTAAACGCCTAAGAATATACCTGACTAGTAAGAATCTTAAAACCTATGGATTTATATGTCTCCGAAAGAGAATCAAGCGTGTGTACAGCGGCATAAGCGCAGCAGTGATAGGATTGGTGAGGTTCGGTGAGCAAATGCAGACCCTTTGAAGTCATATTGCATGGAACCCATTCCATGGGTCACAACTCTCCATGTTTAAGGGATTCTTCCTTCAGCTAAAACATGCATGTGGAACCCAGAGTATGATCCACCATGTGATCGGGAAACGTGTTCAAATGTGTCTCAGTTTTCGTTCCCTGGTACTCGGGTGAAACATTCCAGACGCTTTACTAACACTCTCCCCACTTGGAGAGTCAGTGCCTTTAACCTCCTGTTTGGCCCAGTTTGCAATTTCTGCGTAAGATGAAGAGGAAGAGGGAGAACCAATGAGAGACTATGTGGAGGTGTCTGGACGGGCAAATTTAACTCTCATTTCCCACCAGGAAGAGGAATTAACCAAAGGCTCAGCATGCGATGCCAGAACCAAACTAGGCCCTGAAGCAATCCTGCGGTGTTGCGGCCAGCTCACAAGAAAGCGAGTTGAAGAAAGGAGCTCAGGGGCACTGTCATTCACAAACCTGCAGAGTTATAAATGACAGCTATCTTCCAAAAATATATTGAAGTAAGGCTGCCAAGAGGAGTTGAAAGTGGGGCAGAATTGCAGGAAACCGATTTCAGGAGGTAGACTGGAATTGCATGTAAAGCATAGGAAAAGAGGCAGAACGTCCACAATGATGCACTTGGCCTAAAAGGGCGTATGCGTTTTTTCCTGAATATATTCAGGAAAAAACGCATACGCCCTTTTTGGCCAACCAAGCAAGCTTGCAAAGGAAATCTGCACTACAATGAAGTCTCACTGCCCCCCGGTCAAAAGGGCCATCTGAAAAAAGTGTAAAACCCAGAAAGGCAGGACAGGCCATGGAGAACTGGGAGCCTTGTTATGCTGATGGGTGGCATGTAAATTGCCAGCAGCCACTCTGGAGAAGTGTATGGTGTTTCCTGAAACATCCAAAAAACAAAGCAACAGAGCCTAGGGCACTTCAACTTATGGTCCTATAGCTTAGGGAAATTAAAATCAAAAAGACACAGCCACCCCAAAGTTTGGGACGGCTCTGTTTACAAGAACCTCGTTTACGGTACAAGTTGAATATCACAGAAAGCGAAAAATGGATAAAGAAGTTGTGGTACTTACGTACAATGCAATATCACTCAGCAATGAAATCTATGTCATCAGGCCCGTAGAAGCATAATGAGTGGATTCAGGTACGATGATTCTAAGTGAAATAAGTCACACAGAAAAAGAAACATCATAAGCTATCACTACTACACGGAATGTAAACTTGGCTACACAGGAACTGAATTACAAAACAGAACAGGGTGTCAAATGTAGAAAACCAACTTATGCTTGCTTAAGTGGAAAGGTGAGTTGGGGTGCTTCATAAAACCAGAGATTGAAATTAGCACAGATACCGTTCCATAAGCCAAATATGTAATAGACAAGAGCTACTCCTTGCTCAACGAAGTGGACTCAACACCCCATATTAAACGCCTAAGAATATACCTGACTAGTAAGAATCTTAAAACCTATGGATTTATATGTCTCCGAAAGAGGATCAAGCGTGTGTACAGCGGCATAAACGCAGCAGTGATAGGATTGGTGAGGTTCGGTGAGCAAATGCAGACCCTTTGAAGTCATATTGCATGGTACCCATTCCATGGGTCTCAACTCTCCATGTTTAAGGGATTCTTCCTTCAGCTAAAACATGCATGTGGAACCCAGAGTATGATCCACCGTGTGATCGGAAAACGTGTTCAAATGTGTCTCAGTTTTCGTCCCCTGGTACTCGGGTGCAACATTCCAGACGCTTTACTAACACTCTCCCCACTTGGAGAGTCGGTGCCTTTAACCTCCTGTTTGGCCCAGTTTGCAATTTCTGTGGAAAATGAACAGGAATAGGGAGAACCAATGAGAGACTAGGTGGAGGTGTCTGGACGGGCAAATTTAACTCTCATTTCCCACCAGGAAGAGGAATTAACCAAAGGCTCAACATGCCATGCCGGAACCAAACTAGGGCCTGAAGCAATCCTGCGGTGTTGCGGCCAGCTCACAAGAAAGCGAGTTGAAGAAAGGAGCTCAGGGGCACTGTAATTCACAAACCTGCAGACTTATAAATGACAGCTATCTTCCAAAAATATATTGAAGTAAGGCAGCCAAGAATAGTTGAAAGCGGGGCAGAATTGCAGGAAACCGATTTCAGGAGGTAGACTGGAATTGCATGTAAAGCATAGGAAAAGAGGCAGAACGTCCACAATGATGCACTTGGCCAAAAAGGGCGTATGCGTTTTTTCCTGAATATATTCAGGAAAAAACGCATACGCCCTTTTTGGCCAACCAAGCAAGCTTGCAAAGGAATTCTGCACTACAATGAAGTCTCACTGCCCCCCGGTCAAAAGGGCCATCTGAAAAAAGTGTAAAACCCAGAAAGGCAGGACAGGCCATGGAGAACTGGGAGCCTTGTTATGCTGATGGGTGGCATGTAAATTGCCAGCAGCCACTCTGGAGAAGTGTATGGTGTTTCCTGAAACATCCAAAAAACAAAGCAACAGAGCCTACGGCACTTCAACTTATGGTCCTATAGCTTAGGGAAATTAAAATCAAAAAGACACAGCCACCCCAAAGTTTGGGACGGCTCTGTTTACAAGAACCTCGTTTACGGTACAAGTTGAATATCACAGAAAGCGAAAAATGGATAAAGAAGTTGTGGTACTTACGTACAATGCAATATCACTCAGCAATGAAATCTATGTCATCAGGCTCGTAGCAGCATAATGAGTGGATTCAGGTACGACGATTCTAAGTGAAATTAGTCACACAGAAAAAGAAACATCATAAGATATCACTACTACACGGAATGTAAACTTGGCTACACAAGAACTGAATTACAAAACAGAACAGGGTGTCAAATGTAGAAAACCAACTTATGCTTGGTTAAGGGGAAGGGTGAGTTGTGGTGCTGCATAAAACCAGAGATTGAAATTAGCACAGATACCGTTCCATAAGCCAAATATGTAATAGACAAGAGCTACTCCTTGCTCAACGAAGTGGACTCAACACCCCATATTAAACGCCTAAGAATATACCTGACTAGTAAGAATCTTAAAACCTATGGATTTATATGTCTCCGAAAGAGGATCAAGCGTGTGTACAGCGGCATAAACGCAGCAGTGATAGGATTGGTGAGGTTCGGTGAGCAAATGCAGACCCTTTGAAGTCATATTGCATGGTACCCATTCCATGGGTCTCAACTCTCCATGTTTAAGGGATTCTTCCTTCAGCTAAAACATGCATGTGGAACCCAGAGTATGATCCACCGTGTGATCGGAAAACGTGTTCAAATGTGTCTCAGTTTTCGTCCCCTGGTACTCGGGTGCAACATTCCAGACGCTTTACTAACACTCTCCCCACTTGGAGAGTCGGTGCCTTTAACCTCCTGTTTGGCCCAGTTTACAATTTCTGTGGAAATTGAACAGGAATAGGGAGAACCAATGAGAGACTAGGTGGAGGTGTCTGGACGGGCAAATTTAACTCTCATTTCCCACCAGGAAGAGGAATTAACCAAAGGCTCAACATGCCATGCCGGAACCAAACTAGGGCCTGAAGCAATCCTGCGGTGTTGCGGCCAGCTCACAAGAAAGCGAGTTGAAGAAAGGAGCTCAGGGGCACTGTAATTCACAAACCTGCAGACTTATAAATGACAGCTATCTTCCAAAAATATATTGAAGTAAGGCAGCCAAGAATAGTTGAAAGCGGGGCAGAATTGCAGGAAACCGATTTCAGGAGGTAGACTGGAATTGCATGTAAAGCATAGGAAAAGAGGCAGAACGTCCACAATGATGCACTTGGCCAAAAAGGGCGTATGCGTTTTTTCCTGAATATATTCAGGAAAAAACGCATACGCCCTTTTTGGCCAACCAAGCAAGCTTGCAAAGGAAATCTGCACTACAATGAAGTCTCACTGCCCCCCGGTCAAAAGGGCCATCTGAAAAAAGTGTAAAACCCAGAAAGGCAGGACAGGCCATAGAGAACTGGGAGCCTTGTTATGCTGATGGGCGGCATGTAAATTGCCAGCAGCCACTCTGGAGAAGTGTATGGTGTTTCCTGAAACATCCAAAAAACAAAGCAACAGAGCCTAGGGCACTTCCACTTATGGTCCTATAGCTTAGGGAAATTAAAATCAAAAAGACACAGCCACCCCAAAGTTTGGGACGGCTCTGTTTACAAGAACCTCGTTTACGGTACAAGTTCAATATCACAGAAAGCGAAAAATGGATAAAGAAGTTGTGGTACTTACGTACAATGCAATATCACTCAGCAATGAAATCTATGTCATCAGGCCCGTAGAAGCATAATGAGTGGATTCAGGTACGATGATTCTAAGTGAAATAAGTCACACAGAAAAAGAAACATCATAAGATATCACTACTACACGGAATGTAAACTTGGCTACACAGGAACTGAATTACAAAACAGAACAGGGTGTCAAATGTAGAAAACCAACTTATGCTTGCTTAAGTGGAAAGGTGAGTTGGGGTGCTTCATAAAACCAGAGATTGAAATTAGCACAGATACCGTTCCATAAGCCAAATATGTAATAGACAAGAGCTACTCCTTGCTCAACGAAGTGGACTCAACACCCCATATTAAACGCCTAAGAATATACCTGACTAGTAAGAATCTTAAAACCTATGGATTTATATGTCTCCGAAAGAGGATCAAGCGTGTGTACAGCGGCATAAACGCAGCAGTGATAGGATTGGTGAGGTTCGGTGAGCAAATGCAGACCCTTTGAAGTCATATTGCATGGTACCCATTCCATGGGTCTCAACTCTCCATGTTTAAGGGATTCTTCCTTCAGCTAAAACATGCATGTGGAACCCAGAGTATGATCCACCGTGTGATCGGAAAACGTGTTCAAATGTGTCTCAGTTTTCGTCCCCTGGTACTCGGGTGCAACATTCCAGACGCTTTACTAACACTCTCCCCACTTGGAGAGTCGGTGCCTTTAACCTCCTGTTTGGCTCAGTTTGCAATTTCTGTGGAAAATGAACAGGAATAGGGAGAACCAATGAGAGACTAGGTGGAGGTGTCTGGACGGGCAAATTTAACTCTCATTTCCCACCAGGAAGAGGAATTAACCAAAGGCTCAACATGCCATGCCGGAACCAAACTAGGGCCTGAAGCAATCCTGCGGTGTTGCGGCCAGCTCACAAGAAAGCGAGTTGAAGAAAGGAGCTCAGGGGCACTGTCATTCACAAACCTGCAGAGTTATAAATGACAGCTATCTTCCAAAAATATATTGAAGTAAGGCAGCCAAGAATAGTTGAAAGCGGGGCAGAATTGCAGGAAACCGATTTCAGGAGGTAGACTGGAATTGCATGTAAAGCATAGGAAAAGAGGCAGAACGTCCACAATGATGCACTTGGCCAAAAAGGGCGTATGCGTTTTTTCCTGAATATATTCAGGAAAAAACGCATACGCCCTTTTTGGCCAACCAAGCAAGCTTGCAAAGGAAATCTGCACTACAATGAAGTCTCACTGCCCCCCGGTCAAAAGGGCCATCTGAAAAAAGTGTAAAATCCAGAAAGGCAGGACAGGCCATGGAGAACTAGGAGCCTTGTTATGCTGATGGGCGGGATGTAAATTGCAAACAGCCACTCTGGAGAAGTGTATGGTGTTTCCTGAAACATCTAAAACACAAAGCAACAGAGCCTAGGGCACTTCCACTTATGGTCCTATAGCTTAGGGAAATTAAAATCAAAAAGACACAGCAACCCCAAAGTTTTGGCCGGATCTGTTTACAAGAACCTCGTTTATGGTACAAGTTCAATATCACAGAAAGCGAAAAATGGATAAAGAAGTTGTGGTACTTACGTACAATGCAATATCACTCAGCAATGAAATCTATGTCATCAGGCCCATAGCAGCATAATGAGTGGATTCAGGTACGATGATTCTAAGTGAAATAAGTCACACAGAAAAAGAAACATCATAAGATATCACTACTACACGGAATGTAAACTTGGCTACACAGGAACTGAATTACAAAACAGAACAGGGTGTCAAATGTAGAAAACCAACTTATGCCATCTTAAGGGGAGAGGTGAGTTGGGGTGCTGCATAAAACCAGAGATTAAAATTAGCACAGATACCGTTCCATAAGCCAAATATGTAATAGACAAGAGCTACTCCTTGCTCAACGAAGTGGACTCAACACCCCATATTAAACGCCTAACAATATACCTGACTAGTAAGAATCTTAAAACCTATGGATTTATATGTCTCCGAAAGAGAATCAAGTGTGTGTACAGCGGCATAAACGCAGCAGTGATAGGATTGGTGAGGTTCGGTGAGCAAATGCAGACCTTTTCAAGTCATATTGCATGGTACCCATTCCATGGGTCTCAACTCACCAGGTTTAAGGGATTCTTCCTTCATCTAAAACATGCATGTGGAACCCAGAGTACGATCCACCGTGTGATCGGAAAACGTGTTCAAATGTGTCTCAGTTTTCGTCCCCTGGTACTCGGGTGCAACATTCCAGACGCTTTACTAACACTCTCCCCACTTGGAGAGTCGGTGCCTTTAACCTCCTGTTTGGCCCAGTTTGCAATTTCTGTGGAAAATGAACAGGAATAGGGAGAACCAATGAGAGACTATGTGGAGGTGTCTGGACGGGCAAATTTAACTCTCATTTCCCACCAGGAAGAGGAATTAACCAAAGGCTCAACATGCCATGCCGGAACCACACTAGGGCCCGAAGCAATCCTGCGGTGTTGCGGCCAGCTCACAAGAAAGCGAGTTGAAGAAAGGAGCTCAGGGGCACTGTAATTCACAAACCTGCAGAGTTATAAATGACAGCTATCTTCCAAAAATATATTGAAGTAAGGCTGCCAAGAGGAGTTGAAAGTGGGGCAGAATTGCAGGAAACCGATTTCAGGAGGTAGACTGGAATTGCATGTAAAGCATAGGAAAAGAGGCAGAACGTCCACAATGATGCACTTGGCCAAAAAGGGCGTATGCGTTTTTTCCTGAATATATTCAGGAAAAAACGCATACGCCCTTTTTGGCCAACCAAGCAAGCTTGCAAAGGAAATCTGCACTACAATGAAGTCTCACTGCCCCCCAGTAAAAAGGGCCATCTGAAAAAAGTGTAAAAACCAGAAAGGCAGGACAGGCCATGGAGAACTGGGAGCCTTGTTATGCTGATGGGTGGGATGTAAATTGCCAACAGCCACTCTGGAGAAGTGTATGGTGTTTCCTGAAACATCCAAAAAACAAAGCAACAGAGCCTAGGGCACTTCCACTTATGGTCCTATAGCTTAGGGAAATTAAAATCAAAAAGACACAGCCACCCCAAAGTTTGGGACGGCTCTGTTTACAAGAACCTCGTTTACGGTACAAGTTGAATATCACAGAAAGCGAAAAATGGATAAAGAAGTTGTGGTACTTACGTACAATGCAATATCACTCAGCAATGAACTCTATGTAATCAGGCCCGTAGCAGCATAATGAGTGGATTCAGGTACGATGATTGTAAGTGAAATAAGTCACACAGAAAAAGAAACATCATAAGATATCACTACTACACGGAATGTAAACTTGGCTACACAGGAACTGAATTACAAAACAGAACTGGGTGTCAAATGTAGAAAACCAACTTATGCTTGCTTAAGGGGAAAGGTGAGTTGGGGTGCTGCATAAAACCAGAGATTGAAATTAGCACAGATACTGTTCCATAAGCCAAATATGTAATAGACAAGAGCTACTCCTTGCTCAACGAAGTGGACTCAACACCCCTTATTAAACGCCTAAGAATATACCTGACTAGTAAGAATCTTAAAACCTATGGATTTATATGTCTCTTAAAGAGAATCAAACGTCTGAACAGCAGCATAAACGCAGCAGTGATAGGATTGGTGAGGTTCGGTGAGCAAATGCAGACCCTTTGAAGTCATATTGCATGGTACCCATTCCATGGGTCTCAACTCTCCAGGTTTAAGGGATTCTTCCTTCAGCTAAACATGCATGTGGAACACAGAGTATGATCCAACGTGTGATCGGGAAACGTGTTCAAATGTGTCTCAGTTTTCATCCCCTGGTACTCGGGTGCAACATTCCAGAAGCTTTACTAACACTCTCCTCACTTGGAATGTCAGTGCCTTTAACCTCCTGTTTGGCCCAGTTTGCAATTTCTGCGTAAGATGAACAGGAATAGGGAGAACCAATGAGAGACTAGGTGGAGCTGTCTGGACGGGCAAATTTAACTCTCATTTCCCACCGGGAAGAGGAATTAACCAAAGGCTCAGCGTGGCATGCCAGAAGCACACTAGGGCCTGAAGCAATCCTGCGGTGTTGCGGTCAGCTCACAAGAAAGCGAGTTGAAGAAAGGATCTCAGCGGCACTGTAATTCACAAACCTGCAGTGTTATAAATGACAGCTATCTTCCAAAAATATATTGAAGTAAGGCTGCCAAGAGGAGTTGAAAGCGGGGCAGAATTGCAGGAAACCGATTTCAGGAGGTAGACTGGAATTGCATGTAAAGCATAGGAAAAGAGGCAGAACGTCCACAATGATGCACTTGGCCAAAATGGGTGTATGCGTTTTTTCCTGAATATTTTCAGGAAAAAACGCATACGCCCTTTTTGGCCAACCAAGCAAGCTTGCAAAGGAAATCTGCACTACAATGAAGTCTCACTGCCCCCGGTCAAAAGGGCCATCTGAAAAAAGTGTAAAATCCAGAAAGGCAGGACAGGGCATGGAGAACTGGGAGACTTGTTATCCTGATGGGCGGGATGTAAATTGCCAGAAGCCACTCTGGAGAAGTGTATGGTGTTTCCTGAAACATCCAAAAAACAAAGCAACAGAGCCTAGGGCACTTCCACTTATGGTCCTATAGCTTAGGGAAATTAAAATCAAAAAGACACAGCCACCACGAAGTTTGGGCCGGCTCCGTTTACAAGAACCTCGTTTACGGTACAAGTTGAATATCACAGAAAGCGAAAAATGGATAAAGAAGTTGTAGTACTTACGTACAATGCAGTATCACACAGCAATGAAATCTATGTCATCAGGGCGGTAGCAGCATAATGAGTGGACTCAGGTACGATGATTCTAAGTGAAATAAGTCACACAGAAAAAGAAACATCATAAGGTATCACTAACACAGGGAATGTAAACTTGGCTACACAGGAACTGAATTACAAAACAGAACAGTGTCTCAAATGTAGAAAACCAACTTATGCTTGCTTAAGGGGAATGGTGAGTTGGGGTGCTGCATGAAACCAGAGATTGAAATTGGCACAGATACTGTTCCATAAGCCAAATATGTAATAGACAAGAGCTACTCCTTGCTCAACGAAGTGGACCCAACACCCCATATTAAACGCCTAAGAATATACCTGACTAGTAAGAATCTTAAAACCTATGGATTTATATGTCTCCGAAAGAGAATCAAGCGTGTGTACAGCGGCATAAACGCAGCAGTGATACGACTGGTGAGGTTCGATGAGCAAACGCAGACCCTTTGAAGTCATATTGCATGGTACCCATTCCATGCGTCTCAACTCTCCATGTTTAAGGGATTCTTCCTTCAGCTAAAACATGCATGTGGAACCCAGAGTATGATTCACGGTGTGATCGGGAAACGTGTTCAAATGTGTCTCAGTTTTCGTCCCCTGGTACTCGGGTGCAACATTCCAGACGCTTTACTAACACTCGCCCCACTTATAGAGTCAGTGCCTTTAACCTCCTGTTTGGCCCAGTTTGCAATTTCTGTGGAAAATGAACAGGAATAGGGAGAACCAATGAGAGAGTAGGTGGACGTGTCTGGACGGGCAAATTTAACTCTCATTTCCCACCAGGAAGAGGAATTAACCAAAGGCTCAGCATGCCGTGCCGGAACCAAACTAGGGCCTGAAGCAATCCTGCGGTGTTGCGGCCAGCTCACAAGAAAGCGAGTTGAAGAAAGGAGCTCAGGGGCACTGTAATTCACAAACCTACAGAGTTATAAATGACAGCTATCTTCCTAAAATATATTGAAGTAAGGCTGCCAAGAGGACTTGAAAGCGGGGCAGAATTGCAGGAAACCGATTTCAGGAGGTAGACTGGAATTGCATGTAAAGCATAGGAAAAGAGGTAGAACGTCCACAATGATGCACTTGGCCAAAAAGATCGTATGCGTTTTTTCATGCATATATTCAGGAAAAAACTCATACGCCCTTTTTGGCCAACCAAGCAAGCTTGCAAAGGAAATCTGCACTACAATGAAGTCTCACTGCCCCCCGTCAAAACGGCCATCTGAAAAAAGTGTAAAATCCAGAAAGGCAGGACAGGCCCTGGAGAACTGGAAGACTTGTTATGCTGATGGGCGGGATGTAAATTGCCAGAAGCCACTCTGGAGAAGTGTATGGTGTTTCCTGAAACATCCAAAAAACAAAGCAACAGAGCCTAGGGCATTTCCACTTATGGTCCTATAGCTTAGGGAAATTAAAATCCAAATGACACAGCCACCCCAAAGTTTGGGCCGGCTCTGTTTACAAGAACCTCGTTTACGGTACAGGTTCAATATCACAGAAAGCGAAAAATGGATAAAGAAGTTGTGGTACTTACGTACAATGCAATATCACTCAGCAATGAAATCTATGTCATCAGTCCAGTAGCAGCATAATGAGTGGATTCAGGTACGATGATTCTAAGTGAAATAAGTCACACAGAAAAAGAAACATCATAAGATATCACTACTACACGGAATGTAAACTTGGCTACACAGGAACTGAATTACAAAAGAGAAAAGGGTCTCAAATGTACAAAACCAACTTATGCTTGCTTAAGGGGAAAGGTGAGTTGGGGTGCTTCATAAAACCAGAGATTGAAATTAGCACAGATACCGTTCCATAAGCCAAATATGTAATAGACAAGAGCTACTCCTTGCTCAACGAAGTGGACTCAACACCCCATATTAAACGCCTAAGAATATACCTGACTAGTAAGAATCTTAAAACCTATGGATTTATATGTCTCCGAAAGAGGATCAAGCGTGTGTACAGCGGCATAAACGCAGCAGTGATAGGATTGGTGAGGTTCGGTGAGCAAATGCAGACCCTTTGAAGTCATATTGCATGGTACCCATTCCATGGGTCTCAACTCTCCAGGTTTAAGGGATTCTTCCTTCAGCTAAAACATGCATGTGGAACCCAGAGTATGATCCACCGTGTGATCGGGAAACGTGTTCAAATGTGTCTCAGTTTTCGTCCCCTGGTACTCGGGTGCAACATTCCAGACGCTTTACTAACACTCTCCCCCTTGGAGAGTCAGTGCCTTTAACCTCCTGTTTGGCCCAGTTTTCAATTTCTGCGTAAGATGAACAGGAATAGGGAGAACCAATGAGAGACTAGGTGGAGGTGTCTGGACGGGCAAATTTAACTCTCATCTCCCACCAGGAAGAGGAATTAACCAAAGGCTCAGTGTGGCATGCCAGAAGCACACTAGGGCCTGAAGCAATCCTGCGGTGTTGCGGCCAGCTCACAAGAAAGCGAGTTGAAGTTAGGAACTCAGGGGCACTGTAATTCACAAACCTGCAGAGTTATAAATGACAGCTTTCGTCCAAAAATATATTGAAGGAAGGCTGCCAAGAGGACTTGAAAGCGGGGCAGAATTGCAGGAAACCGATTTCAGGAGGTAGACTGGAATTGCATGTAAAGCATAGGAAAAGAGGCAGAACGTCCACAATGATGCACTTGGCCAAAAAGGGCGTATGCGTTTTTTCCTGAATATATTCAGGAAAAAACGCATATGCCATTTTTGGCCAACCAAGCAAGCTTGCAAAGGAAATCTGCACTACAATGAAATCTCACTGCCCCCGGTCAAAAGGGCCATCTGAAAAAACTGTAAAATCCAGAAAGGCAGGACAGGCCCTGGAGAACTGGGAGACTTGTTATGCTGATGGGCGGGATGTAAATTGCCAGAAGCCACTCTGGAGAAGTGTATGGTGTTTCCTGAAACATCCAAAAAACAAAGCAACAGAGCCTAGGGCACTTCCACTTATGGTCCTATAGCTTAGGGAAATTAAAATAAAAAAGTCACAGCCACCCCAAAGTTTGGGCCGGCTCTGTTTACAAGAACCTCGTTTACGGTACAAGTTGAATATCACAGAAAGCGAAAAATGGATAAAGAAGTTGTGGTACTTACGTACAATGCAGTATCACACAGCAATGAAATCTATGTCATCAGGGCCATAGCAGCATAATGAGTGGATTCAGGTACGATGATTCTAAGTGAAATAAGTCACACAGAAAAAGAAACATCATAAGGTATCACTAACACAGGGAATGTAAACTTGGCTACACAGGAACTGAATTACAAAACAGAACAGTGTCTCAAATGTAGAAAACCAACTTATGCTTGCTTAAGGGGAATGGTGAGTTGGGGTGCTGCATGAAACCAGAGATTGAAATTGGCACAGATACTGTTCCATAAGCCAAATATGTAATAGACAAGAGCTACTCTTTGCTCAACGAAGTGGACTCTACACCCCATATTAAACGCCTAAGAATATACCTGAATAGTAAGAATCTTAAAACCTATGGATTTATATGTCTCCGAAAGAGAATCAAGCGTGTGTACAGCGGCATAAGCGCAGCAGTGATACGACTGGTGAGGTTCGATGAGCAAACGCAGACCCTTTGAATTCATATTGCATGGTACCCATTCCATGGGTCTCAACTCTCCATGTTTAAGGGATTCTTCCTTCAGCTAAATCATGCATGTGGAACCCAGAGTATGATTCACGGTGTGATCGGGAAACGTGTTCAAATGTGTCTCAGTTTTCGTCCCCTGGTACTCGGGTGCAACATTCCAGACGCTTTACTAACACTCTCCCCACTTGGAGAGTCGGTGCCTTTAACCTCCTGTTTGGCCCAGTTTGCAATTTCTGTGGAAAATGAACAGGAATAGGGAGAACCAATGAGAGACTATGTGGAGGTGTCTGGACGGGCAAATTTAACTCTCATTTCCCACCAGGAAGAGGAATTAACCAAAGGCTCAACATGCCATGCCGGAACCACACTAGGGCCCGAAGCAATCCTGCGGTGTTGCGGCCAGCTCACAAGAAAGCGAGTTGAAGAAAGGAGCTCAGGGGCACTGTAATTCACAAACCTGCAGAGTTATAAATGACAGCTATCTTCCAAAAATATATTGAAGTAAGGCTGCCAAGAGGAGTTGAAAGTGGGGCAGAATTGCAGGAAACCGATTTCAGGAGGTAGACTGGAATTGCATGTAAAGCATAGGAAAAGAGGCAGAACGTCCACAATGATGCACTTGGCCAAAAAGGGCGTATGCGTTTTTTCCTGAATATATTCAGGAAAAAACGCATACGCCCTTTTTGGCCAACCAAGCAAGCTTGCAAAGGAAATCTGCACTACAATGAAGTCTCACTGCCCCCCAGTCAAAAGGGCCATCTGAAAAAAGTGTAAAAACCAGAAAGGCAGGACAGGCCATGGAGAACTGGGAGCCTTGTTATGCTGATGGGTGGGATGTAAATTGCCAACAGCCACTCTGGAGAAGTGTATGGTGTTTCCTGAAACATCCAAAAAACAAAGCAACAGAGCCTAGGGCACTTCCACTTATGGTCCTATAGCTTAGGGAAATTAAAATCAAAAAGACACAGCCACCCCAAAGTTTGGGACGGCTCTGTTTACAAGAACCTCGTTTACGGTACAAGTTGAATATCACAGAAAGCGAAAAATGGATAAAGAAGTTGTGGTACTTACGTACAATGAAATATCACTCAGCAATGAACTCTATGTAATCAGGCCCGTAGCAGCATAATGAGTGGATTCAGGTACGATGATTGTAAGTGAAATAAGTCACACAGAAAAAGAAACATCATAAGATATCACTACTACACGGAATGTAAACTTGGCTACACAGGAACTGAATTACAAAACAGAACTGGGTGTCAAATGTAGAAAACCAACTTATGCTTGCTTAAGGGGAAAGGTGAGTTGGGGTGCTGCATAAAACCAGAGATTGAAATTAGCACAGATACTGTTCCATAAGCCAAATATGTAATAGACAAGAGCTACTCCTTGCTCAACGAAGTGGACTCAACACCCCTTATTAAACGCCTAAGAATATACCTGACTAGTAAGAATCTTAAAACCTATGGATTTATATGTCTCTTAAAGAGAATCAAACGTCTGAACAGCAGCATAAACGCAGCAGTGATAGGATTGGTGAGGTTCGGTGAGCAAATGCAGACCCTTTGAAGTCATATTGCATGGTACCCATTCCATGGGTCTCAACTCTCCAGGTTTAAGGGATTCTTCCTTCAGCTAAACATGCATGTGGAACACAGAGTATGATCCAACGTGTGATCGGGAAACGTGTTCAAATGTGTCTCAGTTTTCATCCCCTGGTACTCGGGTGCAACATTCCAGAAGCTTTACTAACACTCTCCTCACTTGGAATGTCAGTGCCTTTAACCTCCTGTTTGGCCCAGTTTGCAATTTCTGCGTAAGATGAACAGGAATAGGGAGAACCAATGAGAGACTAGGTGGAGCTGTCTGGACGGGCAAATTTAACTCTCATTTCCCACCAGGAAGAGGAATTAACCAAAGGCTCAGCGTGGCATGCCAGAAGCACACTAGGGCCTGAAGCAATCCTGCGGTGTTGCGGTCAGCTCACAAGAAAGCGAGTTGAAGAAAGGATCTCAGCGGCACTGTAATACACAAACTTGCAGTGTTATAAATGACAGCTATCTTCCAAAAATATATTGAAGGAAGGCTGCCAAGAGGACTTGAAAGCGAGGCAGAATTGCAGGAAACCGATTTCAGGAGGTAGACTGGAATTGCATGTAAAGTATAGGAAAAGAGGCAGAACGTCCACAATGATGCACTTGGCCAAAAAGGGCGTATGCGTTTTTTCCTGAATATATTCAGGAAAAAACGCATACGCCCTTTTTGGCCAACCAAGCAAGCTTGCAAAGGAAATCTGCACTACAATGAAGTCTCACTGCCCCCGGTCAAAAGGGCCATCTGAAAAAAGTGTAAAATCCAGAAAGGAAGGACAGGCCATGGAGAACTGGGAGCCTTGTTATGCTGATGGGCGGGATGTAAATTGCCAACAGCCACTCTGGAGAAGTGTATGGTGTTTCCTGAAACATCCAAAAAACAAAGCAACAGAGCCTAGGGCACTTCCACTTATGGTCCTATAGCTTAGGGAAATTAAAATCAAAAAGACACAGCCACCCAAAAGCTTCGGCCGGCTCTGGTTACAAGAACCTCCTTTACGGTACAAGTTCAATATCACAGAAAGCGAAAAATGGATAAAGAAGTTGTGGTACTTACGTACAATGCAATATCACTCAGCAATGAAATCTATGTCATCAGGCCCGTAGCAGCATAATGAGTGGATTCAGGTACGATGATTCTAACTGAAATAAGTCACAAAGAAAAAGAAACATCATAAGATATCACTACTACACGGAATGTAAACTTGGCTACACAGGAACTGAATTACAAAACAGAACAGGGTCTCAAATGTAGAAAACCAACTTATGCTTGCTTAAAGGGAAAGGTGACTTGGGGTGCGGCATAAAACTAGAGATTGAAATTAGCAAAGATACCGTTCCATAAGCCAAATATGTAATAGACAAGAGCTACTCCTTGCTCAACGAAGTGGACTCAACACCCCATATTAAACGCCTAAGAATATACCTGACTAGTAAGAATCTTAAAACCTATGGATTTATATGTCTCCGAAAGAGAATCAAGCGTGTGTACAGCGGCATAAGCGCAGCAGTGATAGGATTGGTGAGGTTCGGTGAGCAAATGCAGACCCTTTGAAGTCATATTGCATGGAACCCATTCCATGGGTCACAACTCTCCATGTTTAAGGGATTCTTCCTTCAGCTAAAACATGCATGTGGAACCCAGAGTATGATCCACCATGTGATCGGGAAACGTGTTCAAATGTGTCTCAGTTTTCGTTCCCTGGTACTCGGGTGAAACATTCCAGACGCTTTACTAACACTCTCCCCACTTGGAGAGTCAGTGCCTTTAACCTCCTGTTTGGCCCAGTTTGCAATTTCTGCGTAAGATGAAGAGGAAGAGGGAGAACCAATGAGAGACTAGCTGGAGCTGTTAGGACGGGCAAATTTAACTCTCATTTCCCACCAGGAAGAGGAATTAACCAAAGGCTCAGCATGCGATGCCAGAACCAAACTAGGCCCTGAAGCAATCCTGCGGTGTTGCGGCCAGCTCACAAGAAAGCGATTTGAAGAAAGGAGCTCAGGGGCACTGCAATTCACAATCCTGCAGAGTTATAAATGACAGCTATCGTCCAAAAATATATTGAAGGAAGGCTGCCAAGAGGACTTGAAAGCGGGGCAGAATTGCAGGAAACCAATTTCAGGAGGTAGACTGGAATTGCATGTAAAGCATAGGAAAAGAGGCAGAACGTCCACAATGATGCACTTGGCCAAAAAGGGCATATGCGTTTTTTCGTGAATATATACAGGAAAAAACGCATACGCCCGTTTTGGCCAACCAAGCAAGCTTGCAAAGGAAATCTGCACTACAATGAAGTCTCACTGCACCCGGTCAAAAGGGCCATCTGAAAAAAGTGTAAAATCCAGAAAGGCAGGACAGGCCATGGAGAACTGGGAGCCTTGTCATGCTGATGGGCGGGATGTAAATTGCAAACACCCACTCTGGAGAAGTGTATTGTGTTTCCTGAAACATCTAAAACACAAAGCAACAGATCCTAGGGCACTTCTACTTATGGTCCTATAGCTTAGGGAAATTAAAATCAAAAACACACAGCCACCCCAAAGTTTGGGCCGGCTCTGTTTACAAGAACCTCGTTTACGGTACAAGTTGAATATCACAGAAAGCGAAAAATGGATAAAGAAGTTGTGGTACTTACGTACAATGCAATATCACTCAGCAATGAAATCTATGTCATCAGGCCCGTAGCAGCATAATGAGTGGATTCAGGTACGATGATTCTAAGTGAAATAAGTCACACAGAAAAAGAAACATCATAAGATATCACTAACACACGGAATGTAAACTTGGCTACACAGGAACTGAATTACAAAACAGAAAAGTGTCTCAAATGTAGAAAACCAACTTATGCTTGCTTAAGGGGAAAGGTGAGTTGGGGTGCGGCATAAAACCAGAGATTGAAATTAGCACAGATACCGTTCCATAAGCCAAATATGTAATAGACAAGAGCTACTCCTTGCTCAACGAAGTGGACTCAACACCCCATATTAAGCGCCTAAGAATATACCTGACTAGTAAGAATCTTAAAACCTATGGATTTATATGTCTCTGAAAGAGAATGAAGTGCGTGTACAGAGGCATAAACGCAGCAGTGATAGGATTGGTGAGGTTCGGTGAGCAAATGCAGACTCTTTGAAGTCATATTGCATGGTACCCATTCCATGGGTCTCAACTCTCCAGGTTTAAGGGATTCTTCCTTCAGCTAAAACATGCATGTGGAACCCAGAATATGATCCACCGTGTGATCGGGAAACGTGTTCAAATGTGTCTCACTTTTCGTCCCCTGGTACTCGGGTGCAACATTCCAGACGCTTTACTAACACTCTCCCCACTTGGAGAGTCAGTGCCTTTAACCTCCTGTTTGGCCCAGGTTGCAATTTCTGTGTAAGATGAACAGGAAGAGGGAGAACCAATGAGAGACTAGCTGGAGGTGTCTGGACAGACAAATTTAACTCTCATTTCCCACCAGGAAGAGGAATTAACCAAAGGCTCAGCATGCGATGCCGGAACCAAACTGGGCCCTGAAGCAATCCTGCGGTGTTGCGGCCAGCTCACAAGAAAGCGAGTTGAAGAAAGGAGCTCAGGGGCACTGTAATTCACAAACCTACAGAGTTATAAATGACAGCTATCTTCCAAAAATATATTGAAGTAAGGCTGCCAAGAGGACTTGAAAGCGGGGCAGAATTGCAGGAAACCGATTTCAGGAGGTAGACTGGAATTGCATGTAAAGCATAGGAAAAGAGGCAGAACGTCCACAATGATGCACTTGGCCAAAAAGGGCGTATGCGTTTTTTCCTGAATATATTCAGGAAAAAACGCATACGCCCTTTTTGGCCAACCAAGCAAGCTTGCAAAGGAAATCTGCACTACAATGAAGTCTCATTGCCCCCCGGTCAAAAGGGCCATCTGAAAAAAGTGTAAAATCCAGAAAGGCAGGACAGGCCATGGAGAACTAGGAGCCTTGTTATGCTGATGGGCGGGATGTAAATTGCAAACAGCCACTCTGGAGAAGTGTATGGTGTTTCCTGAAACATCTAAAACACAAAGCAACAGAGCCTAGGGCACTTCCACTTATGGTCCTATAGCTTAGGGAAATTAAAATCAAAAAGACACAGCAACCCCAAAGTTTTGGCCGGATCTGTTTACAAGAACCTCGTTTACGGTACAAGTTCAATATCACAGAAAGCGAAAAATGGATAAAGAAGTTGTGGTACTTACGTACAATGCAATATCACTCAGCAATGAAATCTATGTCATCAGGCCCATAGCAGCATAATGAGTGGATTCAGGTACGATGATTCTAAGTGAAATAAGTCACACAGAAAAAGAAACATCATAAGATATCACTACTACACGGAATGTAAACTTGGCTACACAGGAACTGAATTACAAAACAGAACAGGGTGTCAAATGTAGAAAACCAACTTATGCCATCTTAAGGGGAGAGGTGAGTTGGGGTGCTGCATAAAACCAGAGATTAAAATTAGCACAGATACCGTTCCATAAGCCAAATATGTAATAGACAAGAGCTACTCCTTGCTCAACGAAGTGGACTCAACACCCCATATTAAACGCCTAACAATATACCTGACTAGTAAGAATCTTAAAACCTATGGATTTATATGTCTCCAAAAGAGAATCAAGTGTGTGTACAGCGGCATAAACGCAGCAGTGATAGGATTGGTGAGGTTCGGTGAGCAAATGCAGACCCTTTGAAGTCATATTGCATGGTACCCATTCCATGGGTCTCAACTCACCAGGTTTAAGGTATTCTTAATTCATCTAAAACATGCATGTGGAACCCAGAGTACGATCCACCGTGTGATCGGAAAACGTGTTCAAATGTGTCTCAGTTTTCGTCCCCTGGTACTCGGGTGCAACATTCCAGACGCTTTACTAACACTCTCCCCACTTGGAGAGTCGGTGCCTTTAACCTCCTGTTTGGCCCAGTTTGCAATTTCTGTGGAAAATGAACAGGAATAGGGAGAACCAATGAGAGACTATGTGGAGGTGTCTGGACGGGCAAATTTAACTCTCATTTCCCACCAGGAAGAGGAATTAACCAAAGGCTCAACATGCCATGCCGGAACCACACTAGGGCCCGAAGCAATCCTGCGGTGTTGCGGCCAGCTCACAAGAAAGCGAGTTGAAGAAAGGAGCTCAGGGGCACTGTAATTCACAAACCTGCAGAGTTATAAATGACAGCTATCTTCCAAAAATATATTGAAGTAAGGCTGCCAAGAGGAGTTGAAAGTGGGGCAGAATTGCAGGAAACCGATTTCAGGAGGTAGACTGGAATTGCATGTAAAGCATAGGAAAAGAGGCAGAACGTCCACAATGATGCACTTGGCCAAAAAGGGCGTATGCGTTTTTTCCTGAATATATTCAGGAAAAAACGCATACGCCCTTTTTGGCCAACCAAGCAAGCTTGCAAAGGAAATCTGCACTACAATGAAGTCTCACTGCCCCCCGGTCAAAAGGGCCATCTGAAAAAAGTGTAAAACCCAGAAAGGCAGGACAGGCCATGGAGAACTGGGAGCCTTGTTATGCTGATGGGTGGGATGTAAATTGCCAACAGCCACTCTGGAGAAGTGTATGGTGTTTCCTGAAACATCCAAAAAACAAAGCAACAGAGCCTAGGGCACTTCCACTTATGGTCCTATAGCTTAGGGAAATTAAAATCAAAAAGACACAGCCACCCCAAAGTTTGGGACGGCTCTGTTTACAAGAACCTCGTTTACGGTACAAGTTGAATATCACAGAAAGCGAAAAATGGATAAAGAAGTTGTGGTACTTACGTACAATGCAATATCACTCAGCAATGAAATCTATGTCATCAGGCCCGTAGAAGCATAATGAGTGGATTCAGGTACGATGATTCTAAGTGAAATAAGTCACACAGAAAAAGAAACATCATAAGCTATCACTACTACACGGAATGTAAACTTGGCTACACAGGAACTGACTTACAAAACAGAACAGGGTGTCAAATGTAGAAAACCAACTTATGCTTGCTTAAGTGGAAAGGTGAGTTGGGGTGCTTCATAAAACCAGAGATTGAAATTAGCACAGATACCGTTCCATAAGCCAAATATGTAATAGACAAGAGCTACTCCTTGCTCAACGAAGTGGACTCAACACCCCATATTAAACGCCTAAGAATATACCTGACTAGTAAGAATCTTAAAACCTATGGATTTATATGTCTCCGAAAGAGGATCAAGCGTGTGTACAGCGGCATAAACGCAGCAGTGATAGGATTGGTGAGGTTCGGTGAGCAAATGCAGACCCTTTGAAGTCATATTGCATGGTACCCATTCCATGGGTCTCAACTCTCCAGGTTTAAAGGATTCTTCCTTCAGCTAAAACATGCATGTGGAACCCAGAGTATGATCCACCGTGTGATCGGAAAACGTGTTCAAATGTGTCTCAGTTTTCGTCCCCTGGTACTCGGGTGCAACATTCCAGACGCTTTACTAACACTCTCCCCACTTGGAGAGTCGGTGCCTTTAACCTCCTGTTTGGCCCAGTTTGCAATTTCTGTGGAAAATGAACAGGAATAGGGAGAACCAATGAGAGACTAGGTGGAGGTGTCTGGACGGGCAAATTTAACTCTCATTTCCCACCAGGAAGAGGAATTAACCAAAGGCTCAACATGCCATGCCGGAACCAAACTAGGGCCTGAAGCAATCCTGCGGTGTTGCGGCCAGCTCACAAGAAAGCGAGTTGAAGAAAGGAACTCAGGGGCACTGTAATTCACAAACCTGCAGACTTATAAATGACAGCTATCTTCCAAAAATATATTGAAGTAAGGCAGCCAAGAATAGTTGAAAGCGGGGCAGAATTGCAGGAAACCGATTTCAGGAGGTAGACTGGAATTGCATGTAAAGCATAGGAAAAGAGGCAGAACGTCCACAATGATGCACTTGGCCAAAAAGGGCGTATGCGTTTTTTCCTGAATATATTCAGGAAAAAACGCATACGCCCTTTTTGGCCAACCAAGCAAGCTTGCAAAGGAAATCTGCACTACAATGAAGTCTCACTGCCCACCGGTCAAAAGGGCCATCTGAAAAAAGTGTAAAATCCAGAAAGGCAGGACAGGCCATGGAGAACTGGGAGCCTTGTTATGCTGATGGGCGGGATGTAAATTGCCAGCAGCCACTCTGGAGAAGTGTATGGTGTTTCCTGAAACATCCAAAAAACAAAGCAACAGAGCCTAGGGCACATCCACTTATGGTCCTATAGCTTAGGGAAATTAAAATCAAAAAGACACAGCCACCCCAAATTTTGGGACGGCTCTGTTTACAAGAACCTCGTTTACGGTACAAGTTCAATATCACAGAAAGCGAAAAATGGATAAAGAAGTTGTGGTACTTACGTACAATGCAATATCACTCAGCAATGAAATCTATGTCATCAGGTCCGTAGCAGCATAATGAGTGGATTCAGGTACGATGATTGTAAGTGAAATAAGTCACACAGAAAAAGAAACATCATAAGATATCACTAATACACGGAATGTAAACTTGGCTACACAGGAACTGAATTACAAAACAGAACAGGGTGTCAAATGTAGAAAACCAACTTATGCCATCTTAAGGGGAGAGGTGAGTTGGGGTGCTGCATAAAACCAGAGATTAAAATTAGCACAGATACCGTTCCATAAGCCAAATATGTAATAGACAAGAGCTACTCCTTGCTCAACGAAGTGGACTCAACACCCCATATTAAACGCCTAAGAATATACCTGACTAGTAAGAATCTTAAAACCTATGGATTTATATGTCTCCGAAAGAGGATCAAGCGTGTGTACAGCGGCATAAACGCAGCAGTGATAGGATTGGTGAGGTTCGGTGAGCAAATGCAGACCCTTTGAAGTCATATTGCATGGTACCCATTCCATGGGTCTCAACTCTCCATGTTTAAGGGATTCTTCCTTCAGCTAAAACATGCATGTGGAACCCAGAGTATGATCCACCGTGTGATCGGAAAACGTGTTCAAATGTGTCTCAGTTTTCGTCCCCTGGTACTCGGGTGCAACATTCCAGACGCTTTACTAACACTCTCCCCACTTGGAGAGTCGGTGCCTTTAACCTCCTGTTTGGCCCAGTTTGCAATTTCTGTGGAAAATGAACAGGAATAGGGAGAACCAATGAGAGACTAGGTGGAGGTGTCTGGACGGGCAAATTTAACTCTCATTTCCCACCAGGAAGAGGAATTAACCAAAGGCTCAACATGCCATGCCGGAACCAAACTAGGGCCTGAAGCAATCCTGCGGTGTTGCGGCCAGCTCACAAGAAAGCGAGTTGAAGAAAGGAGCTCAGGGGCACTGTAATTCACAAACCTGCAGAGTTATAAATGACAGCTATCTTCCAAAAATATATTGAAGTAAGGCAGCCAAGAATAGTTGAAAGCGGGGCAGAATTTCAGGAAACCGATTTCAGGAGGTAGACTGGAATTGCATGTAAAGCATAGGAAAAGAGGCAGAACGTCCACAATGATGCACTTGGCCAAAAAGGGCGTATGCGTTTTTTCCTGAATATATTCAGGAAAAAACGCATACGCCCTTTTTGGCCAACCAAGCAAGCTTGCAAAGGAAATCTGCACTACAATGAAGTCTCACTGCCCCCCGGTCAAAAGGGCCATCTGAAAAAAGTGTAAAACCCAGAAAGGCAGGACAGGCCATAGAGAACTGGGAGCCTTGTTATGCTGATGGGCGGCATGTAAATTGCCAGCAGCCACTCTGGAGAAGTGTATGGTGTTTCCTGAAACATCCAAAAAACAAAGCAACAGAGCCTAGGGCACTTCCACTTATGGTCCTATAGCTTAGGGAAATTAAAATCAAAAAGACACAGCCACCCCAAAGTTTGGGACGGCTCTGTTTACAAGAACCTCGTTTACGGTACAAGTTGAATATCACAGAAAGCGAAAAATGGATAAAGAAGTTGTGGTACTTACGTACAATGCAATATCACTCAGCAATGAAATCTATGTCATCAGGCCCGTAGAAGCATAATGAGTGGATTCAGGTACGATGATTCTAAGTGAAATAAGTCACACAGAAAAAGAAACATCATAAGATATCACTACTACACGGAATGTAAACTTGGCTACACAGGAACTGAATTACAAAACAGAACAGGGTGTCAAATGTAGAAAACCAACTTATGCTTGCTTAAGTGGATAGGTGAGTTGGGGTGCTTCATAAAACCAGAGACTGAAATTAGCACAGATACCGTTCCATAAGCCAAATATGTAATAGACAAGAGCTACTCCTTGCTCAACGAAGTGGACTCAACATCCCATATTAAACGCCTAAGAATATACCTGACTAGTAAGAATCTTAAAACCTATGGATTTATATGTCTCCGAAAGAGGATCAAGCGTGTGTACAGCGGCATAAACGCAGCAGTGATAGGATTGGTGAGGTTCGGTGAGCAAATGCAGACCCTTTGAAGTCATATTGCATGGTACCCATTCCATGGGTCTCAACTCTCCATGTTTAAGGGATTCTTCCTTCAGCTAAAACATGCATGTGGAACCCAGAGTATGATCCACCGTGTGATCGGAAAACGTGTTCAAATGTGTCTCAGTTTTCGTCCCCTGGTACTCGGGTGCAACATTCCAGATGCTTTACTAACACTCTCCCCACTTGGAGAGTCGGTGCCTTTAACCTCCTGTTTGGCCCAGTTTGCAATTTCTGTGGAAAATGAACAGGAATAGGGAGAACCAATGAGAGACTAGGTGGAGGTGTCTGGACGGGCAAATTTAACTCTCATTTCCCACCAGGAAGAGGAATTAACCAAAGGCTCAACATGCCATGCCGGAACCAAACTAGGGCCTGAAGCAATCCTGCGGTGTTGCGGCCAGCTCTCAAGAAAGCGAGTTGAAGAAAGGAGCTCAGGGGCACTGTAATTCACAAACCTACAGAGTTATAAATGACAGCTATCTTCCAAAAATATATTGAAGTAAGGCTGCCAAGAGGACTTGAAAGCGGGGCAGAATTGCAGGAAACCGATTTCAGGAGGTAGACTGGAATTGCATGTAAAGCATAGGAAAAGAGGCAGAACGTCCACAATGATGCACTTGGCCAAAAAGGGCGTATGCGTTTTTTCCTGAATATATTCAGGAAAAAACGCATACGCACTTTTTGCCCAACCAAGCAAGCTTGCAAAGGAAATCTGCACTACAATGAAGTCTCACTGCCCCCCGGTCAAAAGGGCCATCTGAAAAAAGTGTAAAATCCAGAAAGGCAGGACAGGCCATGGAGAACTAGGAGCCTTGTTATGCTGATGGGCGGGATGTAAATTGCAAACAGCCACTCTGGAGAAGTGTATGGTGTTTCCTGAAACATCTAAAACACAAAGCAACAGAGCCTAGGGCACTTCCACTTATGGTCCTATAGCTTAGGGAAATTAAAATCAAAAAGACACAGCAACCCCAAAGTTTTGGCCGGATCTGTTTACAAGAACCTCGTTTACGGTACAAGTTCAATATCACAGAAAGCGAAAAATGGATAAAGAAGTTGTGGTACTTACGTACAATGCAATATCACTCAGCAATGAAATCTATGTCATCAGGCCCATAGCAGCATAATGAGTGGATTCAGGTACGATGATTCTAAGTGAAATAAGTCACACAGAAAAAGAAACATCATAAGATATCACTACTACACGGAATGTAAACTTGGCTACACAGGAACTGAATTACAAAACAGAACAGGGTGTCAAATGTAGAAAACCAACTTATGCTTGCTTAAGGGGAAAGGTGAGTTTGGGTGCTGCATAAAACCAGAGATTGAAATTAGCACAGATACCATTCCATAAGCCAAATATGTAATAGACAAGAGCTACTCCTTGCTCAACGAAGTGGACTCAACACCCCATATTAAACGCCTAAGAATATACCTGACTAGTAAGAATCTTAAAACCTATGGATTTATATGTCTCCGAAAGAGAATCAAGCGTGTGTACAGTGGCATAAACGCAGCAGTGATAGTATTGGTGAGGTTCGGTGAGCAAATGCAGACCCTTTGAAGTCATATTGCATGGTACCCATTCCATGGGTCTCAACTCCCCATGTTTAAGGGATTCTTCCTTCAGCTAAAACATGCATGTGGAACCAAGAGTATGATCCACCATGTGATCGGAAAACGTGTTCAAATATGTCTCAGGTTTCGTCCCCTGGTACTCGGCTGCAACATTCCAGACGCTTTACTAACACTCTCCCCACTTGGAGAGTCAGTGCCTTTAACCTCCTGTTTGGCCCAGTTTGCAATTTCTGCGGAAGATGAACAGGAAGAGGGAGAACAAATGAGAGACTAGGTGGAGGTGTCTGGACGGGCAAATTTAACTCTCATTTCCCACCAGGAAGAGGAATTAACCAAAGGCTCAACATGCCCTGCCGGAACCAAACTAGGGCCTGAAGCAATCCTGCGGTGTTGCGGCCAGCTCACAAGAAAGCGAGTTGAAGAAAGGAGCTCAGGGGCACTGTAATTCACAAACCTGCAGAGTTATAAATGACAGCTATCTTCCAAAAATATATTGAAGTAAGGCTGCCAAGAGGACTTGAAAGCGGGGCAGAATTATAGGAAACCGATTTCAGGAGGTAGACTGGAATTGCATGTAAAGCATAGGAAAAGAGGCAGAACGTCGACAATGATGCACTTGGCCAAAAAGGGCGTATGCGTTCTTTCCTGAATATATTCAGGAAAAAACGCATACGCACTTTTTGGCCAACCAAGCAAGCTTGCAAAGGAAATCTGCATTACAATGAAGTCTCACTGCCCCCGGGTCAAAAGGGTCATCTGAAAAAAGTGTAAAATCCAGAAAGGCAGGACAGCCCATGGAGAACTGGGAGCCTTGTTATGCTGATGGGCGGGATGTAAATTGCCAGCAGCCACTCTGGAGAAGTGTATGGTGTTTCCTGAAACATCCAAAAAAGAAAGCAACAGAGCCTAGGGCACTTCCACTTATGGTCCTATAGCTTAGGGAAATTAAAATCAAAAAGACACAGCCACCCCAAAGTTTGGGACGGCTCTGTTTACAAGAACCTCGTTTACCGTACAAGTTCAATATCACAGAAAGCGAAAAATGGATATAGAAGTTGTGGTACTTACGTACAATGCAATATCACTCAGCAATGAAATCTATGTCATCAGGCCCGTAGCAGCATAATGAGTGGATTCAGGTACGATGATTCTAAGTGAAATAATTCACACAGAAAGAGAAACATCATAAGATATCACTACTACACGGAATGTAAACTTGGCTACACAGGAACTGAATTACAAAACAGAACAGGGTGTCAAATGTAGAAAATCAACTTATGCTTGCTTAAGTGGAAAGGTGAGTTGGGTGCAGCATAAAACCAGAGATTGAAATTAGCACAGATACCGTTCCATAAGCCAAATATGTAATAGACAAGAGCTACTCCTTGCTCAACGAAGTGGACTCAACACCCCATATTAAACCCCTAAGAATATACCTGACTAGTAAGAATCTTAAAACCTATGGATTTATATGTCTCTGAAAGAGAATCAAGCATGTGTACAGCGGCATAAACGCAGCAGTGATAGGATTGGTGAGGTTCGGTGAGCAAATGCAGACCCTTTGAAGTCATATTGCATGGTACCCATTCCATGGGTCTCAACTCTCCAGGTTTAAGGGATTCTTCCTTCAGCTAAAACATGCATGTGGAACCCAGAGTATGATCCACCGTGTGATCGGGACACGTTTTCAAATGTGTCTCAGTTTTCGTCCCCTGGTACTCGGGTGCAACATTCCAGACGCTTTACTAACACTCTCCCCACTTGGAGAGTCAGTGCCTTTAACCTCCTGTTTGGCCCAGTTTCCAATTTCTGTGGAAATTGAACAGGAATAGGGAGAACCAATGAGACACTAGGTGGAGGTGTCCGGACGGGCAAATTTAACTCTCATTTCCCACCAGGAAGTGGAATTAACTAAAGGCTCAGCATGCCGTGCCAGAACCAAACTAGGGTCCGAAGCAATCCTGTGGTGTTGCGGCCAGCTCACAAGAAAGCGAGTTGAAGAAAGGAGCTCAGGGGCACTGTAATTCACAAATCTGCAGAGTTATAAATGACAGGTAACTTCCAAAAATATATTGAAGTAAGGCAGCCAAGAGGAGTTGAAAGCGGGGCAGAATTGCAGGAAACCGATTTCAGGAGGTAGACTGGAATTGCATGTAAAGCATAGGAAAAGAGGCAGAACGTCCACAATGATGCACTTGGCCAAAAAGGGCGTATGCGTCTTTTCCTGAATATATTCAGGAAAAGACGCATACGCCCTTTTTGGCCAACCAAGCAAGCTTGCAAAGGAAATCTGCACTACAATGAAGTCTCACTGCCCCCCCGGTCAAAAGG
The DNA here is from genome assembly GCF_964270905.1 of Leucopleurus acutus. Lineage (NCBI taxonomy): Eukaryota > Metazoa > Chordata > Mammalia > Artiodactyla > Delphinidae > Leucopleurus > Leucopleurus acutus. The sequence goes on from NW_028139004.1 coordinate 268,679, forward strand.
GCCATCTGAAAAAAGTGTAAAATCCAGAAAGGCAGGACAGGCCATGGAGAACTGGGAGCCTTGTTATGCTGATGGGCGGGATGTAAATTGCCAGCACCCACTCTGGAGAAGTGTATGGTGTTTCCTGAAACATCCAAAAAACAAAGCAACAAAGCCAAGGGCACTTCCACTTATGGTCCTATAGCTTAGGAAAATTAAAATCAAAAAGACACACCCACTCCAAAGTTTGGGACGGCTCTGTTTACAAGAACCTCGTTTACGGTACAAGTTCAATACCACACAAAGCGAAAAATGGATAAAGAAGTTGTGGTACTTACGTACAATTCAGTATCACTCAGCAATGAAATCTATGTCATCAGGCCCATAGCAGCATAATGAGTGGATTCAGGTACGATGATTCTAAGTGAAATAAGTCACACAGAAAAAGAAACATCATAAGATATCACTACTACACGGAATGTAAACTTGGCTACACAGGAACTGAATTACAAAACAGAACAGGGTGTCAAATGGAGAAAACCAACTTATGCTTGCTTAAGGGGAAAGGTGAGTTGGGGTGCTGCATAAAACCGGAGATTGAAATTAGCACAGATACCGTTCCATAAGCCAAATATGTAATAGAAAAGAGCTACTCCTTGCTCAACGAAGTGGACTCAACACCCCATATTAAACGCCTAAGAATATACCTGACTACAAATAATCTTAAAACCTACGGATTTATATGTCTCCGAAAGAGAATCAAGCGTGTGTACAGCGGCATAAACGCAGCAGTGATAGGATTGGTGAGGTTCGGTGAGCAAATGCAGACCCTTTGAAGTCATATTGCATGGTACCCATTCCATGGGTCTCAACTCTCCAGGTTTAAGGGATTCTTCCTTCAGCTAAAACATGCATGTGGAACCCAGAGTATGATCCACCGTGTGATCGGGAAACGTGTTCAAATGTGTCTCAGTTTTTGTCCCCTGGTACTTGGGTGCAACATTCCAGACGCTTTACTAACACTCTCCCCACTTGGAGAGTCAGTGCCTTTAACCTCCTGTTTGGCCCAGTTTCCAATTTCTGTGGAAATTGAACAGGAATAGGGAGAACCAATGAGACACTAGGTGGAGGTGTCCGGACGGGCAAATTTAACTCTCATTTCCCACCAGGAAGAGGAATTAACTAAAGGCTCAGCATGCCGTGCCGGAACCAAACTAGGGTCCGAAGCAATCCTGTGGTGTTGCGGCCAGCTCACAAGAAAGCGAGTTGAAGAAAGGAGCTCAGGGGCACTGTAATTCACAAACCTGCAGAGTTATAAATGACAGGTAACTTCCAAAAATATATTGAAGTAAGGCAGCCAAGAGGAGTTGAAAGCGGGGCAGAATTGCAGGAAACCGATTTCAGAAGGTAGACTGGAATTGCATGTAAAGCATAGGAAAAGAGGCAGAACGTCCACAATGATGCACTTGGCCAAAAAGGGCGTATGCGTTTTTTCCTGAATATATTCAGGAAAAGACGCATACGCCCTTTTTGGCCAACCAAGCAAGCTTACAAAGGAAATCTGCACTACAATGAAGTCTCACTGCCCCCCGGTTAAAAGGGCCATCTGAAAAATGTGTAAAATCCAGAAAGGCAGGACAGGCCATGGAGAACTGGGAGTCTTGTTATGCTGATGGGCGGGATGTAAATTGCCAGCAGCCACTCTGGAGAAGTGTATGGTGTTTCCTGAAACATCCAAAAAACAAAGCAACAGAGCCTAGGGCACTTCCACTTATGGTCCTATAGCTTAGGGAAATTAAAATCAAAAAGACACAGCCACCCCAAAGTTTGGGACGGCTCTGTTTACAAGAACCTCGTTTACGGTACAAGTTCAATATCACACAAAGCGAAAAATGGATAAAGAAGTTGTGGTACTTACGTACAATGCAATATCACTCAGCAATGAAATCTATGTCATCAGGCCCGTAGCAGCATAATGAGTGGATTCAGGTACGATGATTCTAAGTGAAATAAGTCACACAGAAAAAGAAACATCGTAAGATATCACTACTAAACGGAATGTAAACTTGGCTAAACAGGAACTGAATTACAAAACAGAACAGGGTGTCAAATGTAGAAAACCAACTTATGCTTGCTTAAGGGGAAAGGTGAGTTGGGGTGCGGCATAAAACCAGAGATTGAAATTAGCACAGATACCATTCCATAAGCCAAATATGTAATAGACAAGAGCTACTCCTTGCTCAACGAAGTGGACTCAACACCCCATATTAAACCCCTAAGAATATACCTGACTAGTAAGAATCTTAAAACCTATGGATTTATATGTCTCTGAAAGAGAATCAAGCGTGTGTACAGCGGCATAAACGCAGCAGTGATAGGATTGGTGAGGTTCGGTGAGCAAATGCAGACCCTTTGAAGTCATATTGCATGGTACCCATTCCATGGGTCTCAACTCTCCAGGTTTAAGGGATTCTTCCTTCAGCTAAAACATGCATGTGGAACCCAGAGTATGATCCACCGTGTGATCGGGAAACGTGTTCAAATGTGTCTCAGTTTTTGTCCCCTGGTACTTGGGTGCAACATTCCAGACGCTTTACTAACACTCTCCCCACTTGGAGAGTCAGTGCCTTTAACCTCCTGTTTGGCCCAGTTTCCAATTTCTGTGGAAATTGAACAGGAATAGGGAGAACCAATGAGACACTAGGTGGAGGTGTCCGGACGGGCAAATTTAACTCTCATTTCCCACCAGGAAGAGGAATTAACTAAAGGCTCAGCATGCCGTGCCGGAACCAAACTAGGGTCCGAAGCAATCCTGTGGTGTTGCGGCCAGCTCACAAGAAAGCGAGTTGAAGAAAGGAGCTCAGGGGCACTGTAATTCACAAACCTGCAGAGTTATAAATGACAGGTAACTTCCAAAAATATATTGAAGTAAGGCAGCCAAGAGGAGTTGAAAGCGGGGCAGAATTGCAGGAAACCGATTTCAGAAGGTAGACTGGAATTGCATGTAAAGCATAGGAAAAGAGGCAGAACGTCCACAATGATGCACTTGGCCAAAAAGGGCGTATGCGTTTTTTCCTGAATATATTCAGGAAAAGACGCATACGCCCTTTTTGGCCAACCAAGCAAGCTTGCAAAGGAAATCTGCACTACAATGAAGTCTCACTGCCCCCCGGTCAAAAGGGCCATCTGAAAAATGTGTAAAATCCAGAAAGGCAGGACAGGCCATGGAGAACTGGGAGTCTTGTTATGCTGATGGGCGGGATGTAAATTGCCAGCAGCCACTCTGGAGAAGTGTATGGTGTTTCCTGAAACATCCAAAAAACAAAGCAACAGAGCCTAGGGCACTTCCACTTATGGTCCTATTGCTTAGGGAAATTAAAATCAAAAAGACACAGCTACCCCAAAGTTTGGGATGGCTCTGTTTACAAAAACCTCGTTTACTGTACAAGTTAAATATCACAGAAAGCGAAAAGTGGATAAAGAAGTTGTGGTACTTACGTACAATGCAATATCACTCAGCAATGAAATCTATGTCATCAGGCCCGTAGCAGCATAATGAGTGGATAAAGGTACGATGATTCTAAGTGAAATAAGTCACACAGAAAAAGAAACATCATAAGATATCACTACTACACGGAAAGTAAACTTGGCTACACAAGAACTGAATTACAAAACAGAACAGGGTGTCAAATGTAGAAAACCAACTTATGCTTGCTTAAGGGGAAAGGTGAGTTGGGGTGCGGCATAAAACCACAGATTGAAATTAGCACAGATACCATTCCATAAACCAAATATGTAATAGACAAGAGGTACTCCTTGCTCAACGAAGTGGACTCAACACCACATATTAAACGCCTAACAATATACCTGACTAGTAAGAATCTTAAAACCTATGGATTTATATGCCTCCGAAAGAGAATCAAGCGTGTGTACAGCGGCATAAACGCAGCAGTGATAGGATTGGTGAGGTTCGGTGAGCAAATGCAGACCCTTTGAAGTCATATTGCATGGTACCCATTCCATGGGTCTCAACTCTCCATGTTTAAGGGATTCTTCCTTCAGCTAAAACATGCATGTGGAACCCAGAGTATGATCCACCGTGTGATCAGGAAACGTGTTCAAATGTGTCTCAGTTTTGGTCCCCTGGTACTCGGGTGCAAAATTCCAGACGCTTTACTAACACTCTCCCCACTTGGAGAGTCAGTGCCTTTAACCTCCTGTTTGGCCCAGTTTGCAATTTCTGTGGAAAATGAACAGGAATAGGAAGAACCAATGAGAGACTAGTTGGAGGTGTCCAGACGGGCAAATTTAACTCTCACTTCCCACCAGGAAGAGGAATTAACCAAAGGCTCAACATGCCATGCCGGAACCAAACTAGGGCCTGAAGCAATCCTGCGGTGTTGTGGCCAGCTCACAAGAAAGCGAGTTGAAGAAAGGAGCTCAGGGGCACTGTAATTCACAAACCTGCAGAGTTATAAATGACAGCTATCTTCCAAAAATATATTGAAGTAAGGCTGCCAAGAGGACTTGAAAGCGGGGCAGAATTATAGGAAACCGATTGCAGGAGGTAGACTGGAATTGCATGTAAAGCTTAGGAAAAGAGGCAGAACGTCGACAATGATGCACTTGGCCAAAAAGGGCGTATGCGTTCTTTCCTGAATATATTCAGGAAAAAACGCATACGCACTTTTTGGCCAACCAAGCAAGCTTGCAAAGGAAATCTGCATTACAATGAAGTCTCACTGCCCCCCAGTCAAAAGGGTCATCTGAAAAAAGTGTAAAATCCAGAAAGGCAGGACAGCCCATGGAGAACTGGGAGCCTTGTTATGCTGATGGGCGGGATGTAAATTGCCAGCAGCCACTCTGGAGAAGTGTATGGTGTTTCCTGAAACATCCAAAAAACAAAGCAACAGAGCCTAGGGCACTTCCACTTATGGTCCTATAGCTTAGGGAAATTAAAATCAAAAAGACACAGCCACCCCAAAGTTTGGGACGGCTCTGTTTACAAGAACCTCGTTTACCGTACAAGTTCAATATCACAGAAAGCGAAAAATGGATATAGAAGTTGTGGTACTTACGTACAATGCAATATCACTCAGCAATGAAATCTATGTCATCAGGCCCGTAGCAGCATAATGAGTGGATTCAGGTACGATGATTCTAAGTGAAATAAGTCACACAGAAAAAGAAACATCGTAAGATATCACTACTAAACGGAATGTAAACTTGGCTAAACAGGAACTGAATTACAAAACAGAACAGGGTGTCAAATGTAGAAAACCAACTTATGCTTGCTTAAGTGGAAAGGTGAGTTGGGGTGCTGCATAAAACCAGAGATTGAAATTAGCACAGATACCATTCCATAAGCCAAATAAGTAATAGACAAGAGCTACTCCTTGCTCAATGAAGTGGACTCAACACCCAATATTAAACGCCTAAGAATATACCTGACTAGTAAGAATCTTAAAACCTATGGATTTATATGTCTCCGAAAGAGAATCAAGCGTGTGTACAGTGCCATAAACGCAGCAGTGATAGTATTGGTGAGGTTCGGTGAGCAAATGCAGACCCTTTGAAGTCATATTGCATGGTACCCATTCCATGGGTCTCAACTCCCCATGTTTAAGGGATTCTTCCTTCAGCTAAAACATGCATGTGGAACCCAGAGTATGATCCACCGTGTGATCGGGAAACGTGTTCAAATGTGTCTCAGTTTTTGTCCCCTGGTACTTGGGTGCAACATTCCAGACGCTTTACTAACACTCTCCCCACTTGGAGAGTCAGTGCCTTTAACCTCCTGTTTGGCCCAGTTTCCAATTTCTGTGGAAATTGAACAGGAATAGGGAGAACCAATGAGACACTAGGTGGAGGTGTCCGGACGGGCAAATTTAACTCTCATTTCCCACCAGGAAGAGGAATTAACTAAAGGCTCAGCATGCCGTGCCGGAACCAAACTAGGGTCCGAAGCAATCCTGTGGTGTTGCGGCCAGCTCACAAGAAAGCGAGTTGAAGAAAGGAGCTCAGGGGCACTGTAATTCACAAATCTGCAGAGTTATAAATGACAGGTAACTTCCAAAAATATATTGAAGTAAGGCAGCCAAGAGGAGTTGAAAGCGGGGCAGAATTGCAGGAAACCGATTTCAGAAGGTAGACTGGAATTGCATGTAAAGCATAGGAAAAGAGGCAGAACGTCCACAATGATGCACTTGGCCAAAAAGGGCGTATGCGTCTTTTCCTGAATATATTCAGGAAAAGACGCATACGCCCTTTTTGGCCAACCAAGCAAGCTTGCAAAGGAAATCTGCACTACAATGAAGTCTCACTGCCCCCCGGTCAAAAGGGCCATCTGAAAAAAGTGTAAAATCCAGAAAGGCAGGACAGGCCATGGAGAACTGGGAGCCTTGTTATGCTGATGGGCGGGATGTAAATTGCCAGCACCCACTCTGGAGAAGTGTATGGTGTTTCCTGAAACATCCAAAAAACAAAGCAACAAAGCCAAGGGCACTTCCACTTATGGTCCTATAGCTTAGGAAAATTAAAATCAAAAAGACACACCCACTCCAAAGTTTGGGACGGCTCTGTTTACAAGAACCTCGTTTACGGTACAAGTTCAATACCACACAAAGCGAAAAATGGATAAAGAAGTTGTGGTACTTACGTACAATGCAATATCACTCAGCAATGAAATCTATGTCATCAGGCCCATAGCAGCATAATGAGTGGATTCAGGTACGATGATTCTAAGTGAAATAAGTCACACAGAAAAAGAAACATCATAAGATATCACTACTACACGGAATGTAAACTTGGCTACACAGGAACTGAATTACAAAACAGAACAGGGTGTCAAATGGAGAAAACCAACTTATGCTTGCTTAAGGGGAAAGGTGAGTTGGGGTGCTGCATAAAACCGGAGATTGAAATTAGCACAGATACCGTTCCATAAGCCAAATATGTAATAGAAAAGAGCTACTCCTTGCTCAACGAAGTGGACTCAACACCCCATATTAAACGCCTAAGAATATACCTGACTACAAATAATCTTAAAACCTACGGATTTATATGTCTCCGAAAGAGAATCAAGCGTGTGTACAGCGGCATAAACGCAGCAGTGATAGGATTGGTGAGGTTCGGTGAGCAAATGCAGACCCTTTGAAGTCATATTGCATGGTACCCATTCCATGGGTCTCAACTCTCCAGGTTTAAGGGATTCTTCCTTCAGGTAAAACATGCATGTGGAACCCAGAGTATGATCCACCGTGTGATCGCTAAATGTGTTGAAATGTGTCTCACTTTTCGTCGCCTGGTACTCGGGTGCAACATTCCAGATGCTTTACTAACACTCTCCCCACTTGGAGAGTCAGTGCCTTTAACCTCCTATTTGGCCCAGTTGGAATTTCTGTGTAAGATGAACAGGAATAGGGAGAACCAATGAGAGACTAGCTGGAGGTGTCTGGACGGGATAATTTAACTCTCAGTTCCCACCAGGAAGAGGAATTAAGCAAAGGCTCAGCGTGCCATGCCAGAACCACACTAGGGCCTGAAGCAATCCTGCAGTGTTGCGGCCAGCTCACAAGAAAACGAGTTGAAGAAAGGAGCTCAGGGGCACTGTAATTCACAAAACTGAAGAGTAATAAATGACAGCTATCGTCCAAATATATATTGAAGTAAGGCCGCCAAGAGGACTAGAAAGCGGGGCAGAATTGCAGGAAACCGATTTCAGGAGGTAGATGGGAATTGCATGAAAAGCATAGGAAAAGAGGCAGAACGTCCACAACGATGCACTTGGCCAAAAAGGGCATATGGGTTTTTTCCTGAATATATTGAGGAAAAACTGCATACACGCTTTTTGGCCAACCAAGAAAGCTTGCAAAGGAAATCTGCACTACAATGAAGTCTCACTGCCCCCCGGTCAAAAGGGCCATCTGAAAAAAGTGTAAAATCCAGAAAGGCAGGACAGGCCATGGAGAACTGGGAGCCTTGTTATGGTGATGGGCGGGATGTAAATTGTCAGCAGCCACTCTGGAGAAGTGTATGGTGTTTCCTGAAACATCCAAAAAACAAAGCAACAGAGCCTAGGGCACTTCCACTTATGGTCCTATAGCTTAGGGAAATTAAAATCAAAAAGACACAGCCACCCCAAAGTTTGGGACGGCTCTGTTTACAAGAACCTCGTTTACGGTACAAGTTCAATATCACACAAAGCAAAAAATGGATAAAGAAGTTGTGGTAATTACGTACAATGCAATATCACTCAGCAATGAAATCTATGTCATCAGGCCCATAGCAGCATAATGAGTGGATTCAGGTACGATGATTCTAAGTGAAATAAGTCACACAGAAAAAGAAACATCGTAAGATATCACTACTAAACGGAATGTAAACTTGGCTAAACAGGAACTGAATTACAAAACAGAACAGGGTGTCAAATGTAGAAAACCAACTTATGCTTGCTTAAGGGGAAAGGTGAGTTGGGGTGCTGCATAAAACCAGAGATTGAAATTAGCACAGATACCATTCCATAAGCCAAATAAGTAATAGACAAGAGCTACTCCTTGCTCAACGAAGTGGACTCAACACCCCATATTAAACGCCTAAGAATATACCTGACTAGTAAGAATCTTAAAACCTATGGATTTATATGTCTCCAAAAGAGGATCAAGCGTGTGTACAGCGGCATAAACGCAGCAGTGATAGGATTGGTGAGGTTCGGTGAGCAAATGCAGACCCTTTGAAGTCATATTGCATGGTACCCATTCCATGGGTCTCAACTCTCCATGTTTAAGGGATTCTTCCTTCAGCTAAAACATGCATGTGGAACCCAGAGTATGATCCACCGTGTGATCGGAAAACGTGTTCAAATGTGTCTCAGTTTTCGTCCCCTGGTACTCGGGTGCAACATTCCAGACGCTTTACTAACACTCTCCCCACTTGGAGAGTCGGTGCCTTTAACCTCCTGTTTGGCCCAGTTTGCAATTTCTGTGGAAAATGAACAGGAATAGGGAGAACCAATGAGAGACTAGGTGGAGGTGTCTGGACGGGCAAATTTAACTCTCATTTCCCACCAGGAAGAGGAATTAACCAAAGGCTCAACATGCCATGCCGGAACCAAACTAGGGCCTGAAGCAATCCTGCGGTGTTGCGGCCAGCTCACAAGAAAGCGAGTTGAAGAAAGGAGCTCAGGGGCACTGTAATTCACAAACCTGCAGAGTTATAAATGACAGCTATCTTCCAAAAATATATTGAAGTAAGGCAGCCAAGAATAGTTGAAAGCGGGGCAGAATTGCAGGAAACCGATTTCAGGAGGTAGACTGGAATTGCATGTAAAGCATAGGAAAAGAGGCAGAACGTCCACAATGATGCACTTGGCCAAAAAGGGCGTATGCGTTTTTTCCTGAATATATTCAGGAAAAAACGCATACGCCCTTTTTGGCCAACCAAGCAAGCTTGCAAAGGAAATCTGCACTACAATGAAGTCTCACTGCCCCCCGGTCAAAAGGGCCATCTGAAAAAAGTGTAAAACCCAGAAAGGCAGGACAGGCCATGGAGAACTGGGAGCCTTGTTATGCTGATGGGCGGGATGTAAATTGCCAGCAGCCACTCTGGAGAAGTGTATGGTGTTTCCTGAAACATCCAAAAAACAAAGCAACAGAGCCTAGGGCACTTCCACTTATGGTCCTATAGCTTAGGGAAATTAAAATCAAAAAGACACAGCCACCCCAAAGTTTGGGACGGCTCTGTTTACAAGAACCTCGTTTATGGTACAAGTTGAATATCACAGAAAGCGAAAAATGGATAAAGAAGTTGTGGTACTTACGTACAATGCAATATCACTCAGCAATGAAATCTATGTCATCAGGCCCGTAGAAGCATAATGAGTGGATTCAGGTACGATGATTCTAAGTGAAATAAGTCACACAGAAAAAGAAACATCATAAGATATCACTACTACACGGAATGCAAACTTGGCTACACAGGAACTGAATTACAAAACAGAACAGGGTGTCAAATGTAGAAAACCAACTTATGCTTGCTTAAGTGGAAAGGTGAGTTGGGGTGCTTCATAAAACCAGAGATTGAAATTAGCACAGATACCGTTCCATAAGCCAAATATGTAATAGACAAGAGCTACTCCTTGCTCAACGAAGTGGACTCAACACCCCATATTAAACGCCTAAGAATATACCTGACTAGTAAGAATCTTAAAACCTATGGATTTATATGTCTCCGAAAGAGGATCAAGCGTGTGTACAGCGGCATAAACGCAGCAGTGATAGGATTGGTGAGGTTCGGTGAGCAAATGCAGACCCTTTGAAGTCATATTGCATGGTACCTATTCCATGGGTCTCAACTCTCCATGTTTAAGGGATTCTTCCTTCAGCTAAAACATGCATGTGGAACCCTGAGTATGATCCACCGTGTGATCGGAAAACGTGTTCAAATGTGTCTCAGTTTTCGTCCCCTGGTACTCGGGTGCAACATTCCAGACGCTTTACTAACACTCTCCCCACTTGGAGAGTCGGTGCCTTTAACCTCCTGTTTGGCCCAGTTTGAAATTTCTGTGGAAAATGAACAGGAATAGGGAGAACCAATGAGAGACTAGGTGGAGGTGTCTGGACGGGCAAATTTAACTCTCATTTCCCACCAGGAAGAGGAATTAACCAAAGGCTCAACATGCTGTGCCGGAACCAAACTAGGGCCTGAAGCAATCCTGCGGTGTTGCGGCCAGCTCACAAGAAAGCGAGTTGAAGAAAGGAGCTCAGGGGCACTGTAATTCACAAACCTGCAGAGTTATAAATGACAGCTATCTTCCAAAAATATATTGAAGTAAGGCAGCCAAGAATAGTTGAAAGCGGGGCAGAATTGCAGGAAACCGATTTCAGGAGGTAGACTGGAATTGCATGTAAAGCATAGGAAAAGAGGCAGAACGTCCACAATGATGCACTTGGCCAAAAAGGGCGTATGCGTTTTTTCCTGAATATATTCAGGAAAAAACGCATACGCCCTTTTTGGCCAACCAAGCAAGCTTGCAAAGGAAATCTGCACTACAATGAAGTCTCACTGCCCCCCGGTCAAAAGGGCCATCTGAAAAAAGTGTAAAACCCAGAAAGGCAGGACAGGCCATGGAGAACTGGGAGCCTTGTTATGCTGATGGGCGGGATGTAAATTGCCAGCAGCCACTCTGGAGAAGTGTATGGTGTTTCCTGAAACATCCAAAAAACAAAGCAACAGAGCCTATGGCACTTCAACTTATGGTCCTATAGCTTAGGGAAATTAAAATCAAAAAGACACAGCCACCCCAAAGTTTGGGACGGCTCTGTTTACAAGAACATCGTATACGGTAAAAGTTGAATATCACAGAAAGCGAAAAATGGATAAAGAATTTGTGGTACTTACGTACAAGGCAATATCACTCAGCAATGAAATCTATGTCATCAGGCCCGTAGCAGCATAATGAGTGGATTCAGGTACGATGATTCTAAGTGAAATAAGTCACACAGAAAAAGAAACATCATAAGGTATCACTAACACAGGGAATGTAAACTTGGCTACACAGGAACTGAATTACAAAACAGAACAGGGTGTCAAATGTAGAAAACCAACTTATGCTTGCTTAAGTGGAAAGGTGAGTTGGGGTGCTTCATAAAACCAGAGATTGAAATTAGCACAGATACCGTTCCATAAGCCAAATATGTAATAGACAAGAGCTACTCCTTGCTCAACGAAGTGGACTCAACACCCCATATTAAACGCCTAAGAATATACCTGACTAGTAAGAATCTTAAAACCTATGGATTTATATGTCTCCGAAAGAGGATCAAGCGTGTGTACAGCGGCATAAACGCAGCAGTGATAGGATTGGTGAGGTTCGGTGAGCAAATGCAGACCCTTTGAAATCATATTGCATGGTACCCATTCCATGGGTCTCAACTCTCCATGTTTAAGGGATTCTTCCTTCAGCTAAAACATGCATGTGGAACCCAGAGTATGATCCACCGTGTGATCGGAAAACGTGTTCAAATGTGTCTCAGTTTTCGTCCCCTGGTACTCGGGTGCAACATTCCAGACGCTTTACTAACACTCTCCCCACTTGGAGAGTCGGTGCCTTTAACCTCCTGTTTGGCCCAGTTTGCAATTTCTGTGGAAAATGAACAGGAATAGGGAGAACCAATGAGAGACTAGGTGGAGGTGTCTGGACGGGCAAATTTAACTCTCATTTCCCACCAGGAAGAGGAATTAACCAAAGGCTCAACATGCCATGCCGGAAACAAACTAGGGCCTGAAGCAATCCTGCGGTGTTGCGGCCAGCTCACAAGAAAGCGAGTTGAAGAAAGGAGCTCAGGGGCACTGTAATTCACAAACCTGCAGAGTTATAAATGACAGCTATCTTCCAAAAATATATTGAAGTAAGGCAGCCAAGAATAGTTGAAAGCGGGGCAGAATTGCAGGAAACCGATTTCAGGAGGTAGACTGGAATTGCATGTAAAGCATAGGAAAAGAGGCAGAACGTCCACAATGATGCACTTGGCCAAAAAGGGCGTATGCGTTTTTTCCTGAATATATTCAGGAAAAAACGCATACGCCCTTTTTGGCCAACCAAGCAAGCTTGCAAAGGAAATCTGCACTACAATGAAGTCTCACTGCCCCCCGGTCAAAAGGGCCATCTGAAAAAAGTGTAAAACCCAGAAAGGCAGGACAGGCCATGGAGAACTGGGAGCCTTGTTATGCTGATGGGCGGGATGTAAATTGCCAGCAGCCACTCTGGAGAAGTGTATGGTGTTTCCTGAAACATCCAAAAAACAAAGCAACAGAGCCTAGGGCACTTCCACTTATGGTCCTATAGCTTAGGGAAATTAAAATCAAAAAGACACAGCCACCCCAAAGTTTGGGACGGCTCTGTTTACAAGAACCTCGTTTACGGTACAAGTTGAATATCACAGAAAGCGAAAAATGGATAAAGAAGTTGTGGTACTTACGTACAATGCAATATCACTCAGCAATGAAATCTATGTCATCAGGCTCGTAGCAGCATAATGAGTGGATTCAGGTACGACGATTCTAAGTGAAATTAGTCACACAGAAAAAGAAACATCATAAGATATCACTAATACACGGAATGTAAACTTGGCTACACAAGAACTGAATTACAAAACAGAACAGGGTGTCAAATGTAGAAAACCAACTTATGCTTGCTTAAGTGGAAAGGTGAGTTGGGGTGCTTCATAAAACCAGAGATTGAAATTAGCACAGATACCGTTCCATAAGCCAAATATGTA